>NW_025336554.1:1310679-1344063 GCF_004798865.1 Varanus komodoensis
AAGGCTGGAATAAGCATCACTCGAGGCTACAAGAACTCCCTTCACCCATCTGGGGATCTGCCATGCTAGATTGTGATGAAAATCTCTGGGTGGTCCATGCATCAATACGGGTCATACAGATATGAAGCCATAGCCAGAATGGTTCTTTCTTTTCATCCTTTCACACTCCCACTCTGCAGTTTCAGGACATGAGAAACTGTCTGTGTGTGTGTGTGTGTGTGTGTGATAGAGGGGAGGGTGCTTGTGGGTGATGGGTGCGCCCACCCACACCCAAGAGTTCTCTCTTTTTAACTCCAGAATTTCACAATCAACACTTAATCATCTGTGTGACTGAAACATCTTTCTCTTTTTATTTCAGTTTTGCTTTCAGTCTTAGACAACTGGATGCAATACGGTGGAGAGAATCATGGGACTGGGTGGCTGAGCAGAGTAGTGGGGTTGAAATCGTTCTTCCTGCTCCTTTATTTATTTAAAGCTTTTATAGACTGTCCCATTACTAGCATCTCGGGATGGTTTACAACAAGCACAGATAAAAATGGCACAGCATCCAGCAATTCACAATAAAATCACAATTAAAACCAATTAAACATTAAAATAATGGAAGAAGAAAAAGGTTTTTGCCTGGTGCCAAAAAGAAAAAAGTGTTGGTGCTAGGGGAACCTCTCTGGGGAGCATATTCCACAATCACAATTAATCACAATCGCAATTCTACAATTAATGTTGTATGGCTTTTGGTGGTTGGTCTTGCACAATGCTCTTGATGAACAGGCAGAGACAGATTTTCCCCAAGTGCAAATGCAAGACTAGGGACAGAAAGATCTGGGTTCAAATATTCCCCAAGCACTGCATACAGCTCTGCACATTTATGCAGATGGAAACCCCACCATGTTCAAAAGGCTGGACTGCAAGGCGAGCATATACAAGAACAATTTCCTAGCTTGGCCTACCTCACAGGGTTGTTGTGAGAATACAATGGGCTGACTTGATGGGCTACACAGGTCATGAATGGGCTACACAGGTCATGAATAAATAAATGAGTGAGTTGTCTGTAGCAGTCTGAGATGATGATAAGGGGGAATGGTTTACCAGTCAGGTTTAATCTTCTGCCAGTGGGTTAGAAACTATTTTCTACAATTATGCACTTTTCTACAATTGTAGAAAAATATTTTATGTAATTCATTGCTGCATCATACAGAGTTCTTAGAAGCTGTATTATAGATATGATGGTTATTTACAGGGCAATATTCTGCATCATTATTCAGAATAAGTCCTGCTGAGCTCTTATGGGAATTACAATGTGGTAAGAATGACAGGACAGCAGCCTTAGGCCTCAAGACTCAGATCTGGATTTAGTCATACTTAGAGAAGACCCCTTGAAATCAGTGGCACTTGGGTGAGTCATGACCCATTTAAACACCATTGACTTACTCTAAGCCTGATCACATCTGGCTGAAATCCCTTCAAGGCTTTACTCCAGCAAAAAGCTGCCCCTGCTTTCCAATGGTTATCGCATCAGGCATCATTAGCCAATCTGACCAAAACAGGCTTATACTGAAATGGAGAAGTGAGAGCACCATTAGAACTGCTCCTCTAACCGTTTGCCAGTTGCCTTTCCCCCACCCCCAGAGACAAACTGTTTTGGCACAACTTTTTCTTTGTTCTTCTCATTCTCTCTTGGGGCATAAGAAACTGGGACAAGGGGGATGGGATTCCCCCTGCTCCAAAGATCCGTTTTTTTAACTGAAGAAGTTGACCTCTATACCTCACAACCCAAATCACTTCCAGATCTTATTAGTTTGCTTTCAGCCTTACAGAAATTGATGTGATGAAGTGGGAGGAGCCAGCAGAATGTTACTTGCTAAAAGATAAGGTTCCACCATGGCTGTCCAGAAATCATGCCCAGTAATCTTCCAACCTTGCTTCCTGATCCTTACTTCAGTATGCTTTTGGAGGTATCAGTAGCCATTGGGACATACTCCCGGGAAAGCATTGACTGAAGCCTGGAGAAGCAGGAAGCAGGCAAAAGAGCAAACTCTGGTTACTACATTCATCATGATGTGCCCCTAAGTACTACATGCTGGAGACAAACAGCACTTGATGCTTTGCAACCATCCTGGAGACAGGTTCCATCCCCAGTACTCAGGTAGGCCTGGAAAAAACCCAGAAAGTTGCTGCCAGTCAGTGCTGACAATACAGGGCTAGAAGGAACAAAGGTTTGCCTCTGTATAAAAAAGCCTCCGAGGTCCTGGATGTATTTCTTTCCCTTGCACCAAAAGCACCAAGAAGGTTACACAAGGACACGGCAGCATAAGCAGAAGAGAAACACTTTTTTGACATTGGGAAACAGCATCAAAAATAAAAATAAAAATATATAAGAACCAAAAAAAAGAGGGGGAGCCTTTGCTGGCTTTGGCTGGAATGACCCAGATAGAGGAATTGCCTGAAATGCCCTTGAACTATTGAAATAGTTAGGTGAGCCTTTGCATTAAAAAGAAATGAGGAGAAACTATGTCAGAGGCAAAGGAGAGATGGCTGAGATAGGAACGTTTTTTTTTTTTTCTTTGTCTTTTGGTGAGAATATGGTTTGCTTGGTGCAAGACTAGGATTGACCAAGTTACAGTTTAGAGGTATGATGGGGAAGTGAGTATGAGATAACTCCTTTTTATTATTCATTCATTACTATTCTGTACTGTCTAATAGCTAAAATTCTCTGGGTGGTTCACAGAAGCTGAGCCCCCAAAATACAAAACAGTAAAACAATAAAGTATAAAATGTTTAAAGCCAAATAAAACAAAAGGGTATCATCATCATCATCATCATCATCATCATCATTTTAACAGAACCAGTGCCAGCAGCAGTGTAAAGATCTGAAAACCAGGCACCTGTTTGAAAGCAAGAGTGAAAACCAAAGCAAGATGGACCTAGAAGCCTGGGAAAAATCCACCTGGTGTCCAAAGGATGATAGTGCAGGTGCTAGGCAAGCTTCTCTGGGGAGTGCGTATTTCATAGCTGAGGTTTAAACACAAAGTCCCCTTTTGTAGTAGCTTCCTGCCTCATTCATTTATCTTGGTGGGGCACCCAGACAAGGGCCTCTGAAAGTAAACTTGGGGTCCCAGTAAGGATCACCTATGCAGTAGCTGCCTCATTTCTTCTGATGGAGGGCATAGATTGCCCTTGGCAAAAGCAAGCATGTGCAGAACTGAGCTACTGTGCATGTGCCCACAGCTATGCCAAGTTCAAATGCTTTGGACATGGGCAGGAGACACCTGCACTCGGAGACTGAGACCATGGCTTTCCTGGAGCCCTTTCAGCTGCAATCCATAGACACAAGAATCCCTGCAGTTCAGGCATAAGAAGTCCTACAGATCCCAGGACATATTTCAATTGAGATAGCCATAGGAAAATGTGGAGCATCAGCTCCAGCTCAGACAAGGGCTCAAAAAAGGACAGAGCTGAAATATGGTACTTGCAACACCAGCTGCAGCCTTGATCTCACCATGGAACGCCAGAGTCAGCTCTCTTACGTGAAGAAATGAAAGCTGCTGAGTCAGAATAGGGATTTTTCCCTGGAGGCGATGTGCTCCAATTTCAGAGTTTGGAAACATGGTGTCAGCACTTCTGTTTCCTTCAGAGTCCCAGGCTTAATTTGAGCTGAAGATTCCATAAAGGCCCATAACTTATGCACAGATGCAAAGTCCTAAAGAACCTTTCCCAGGTAGAAAACAGGTGCAAGGTCTGGGGAAAAAGCTGGTGGGCTGCATGGGCAACCACATGGGTTGTATCTGTCTGTGGACTGCAGGTGTCTAATCCCTGCCTAGAACATATGAAGGGACAGCTATAATGTTGAGTAGGATCCAGAGGAAGATGTTTCTGCTTTAGTCTCAATGATTTCAATGGGTCATAAAAGCTGAACCAGCAGTGTGCATCAGTCTCAATGGGAATAAAGAGCAACAGACCCCTGGATCCAACCTGTGGCATCTATGACCCATACCAAAAGTGCCTTCTCTCATATTACAGAGCCACCAGCCACTTCCCAGATTCCCCAGGTGGAATTTCCAAAGCCAGGAGCTGATGGACAATGTCTAGTGACCTAGGAAGAGCCACTCACCTCTCCTTAAGGTCTTTTCTACTTTAAGTGCTGGGTTTTATGGGGCCCTTCAGCTGAAAGGTTAGAAAGGCAGCTGAGGTTGAAAACAACCATTTGCCAACAACATATATGTAGATATGTTTCTGCTCACCTGCCATCCTATGCAAACTTACTAGGGAATAAGTCCTACCGGATACAGTAAGGTTTATCCCCGAGACAGCATGGCCACTGGATCTTACTGCATCGATCTTTCTTAGAGTTGCTTTGGAAGAACAAGAACCCTGAAACGCTTTCCAAAAATCCTCTTTGTGTTGCTTACTTCGGTGCGCCTTCCAGGAATTTCTTCAACCCGTCAAAATTCACTTTTATGGAGGCTTTGTGGCAAAGTAAATTTCCCCTCCTCTCCGATCTTTGTGGTCCCTCTTTCCCTCAACGCTGTAGCTGTCCAAATGTGCCCAACCCACCCCGATCTACGAAACTCTTCGAGTTTGCCAAGCCTGCGAGGTGTCCTGCAACGGACAGGCGGGCAAACCACAGGAGCGTGCGGCGTCGTTGCCCTTTTTGCCAGGCTTAGTTGAGCACGGCGATGCAGGGCTAAAGGAGCGCCTTCTCCCATGCCAGAGGGACGCCCCGAGCAGGCGATGCCCCTCTCCCCCCGTCGCCGGCCCCGCTCTTCCGTACCTGTCCCAGGCCAGCCCTCGCAGGTCTTTCAGCGCCCGGGAGCCAGAAAGCGAAAAGCGAAAGTAAAAACATCTTGCAGCCACGGCGCAAAAGATGCGCTACTTCCTCATTGTGTGGATGCCTTGCAGAGGGCACAGAGCGGAGCGAAAGAGGGCGGGGCGGCGAGGCAAGGAGGGCAACTTCGATCAGATCCGATGAAACTGGCAAGCTTTCCACGGGGGAGGGCCTAAGGCTCGGGAGGCGGGGCTTGCCCTTTTGTCCGAGGTGCTAGGTTGATTCTGTGCGTAACAATTCACACATGCGCACAGCCCTTGCGCGCGCGCACTCCTTTCGCGGGATTGCAACATTCTGCTCTTCAATTGCCACTATGGTGCAATAGTTGCAAAACTGAACTGTCGCATGCTGAGGATCAGACGGGAGAGCTAACTCATGCTCTGGGGGTGGGGGTACTGACTCAAAGGACAGGCCCTAGCTGTTCTATCAAGAAATTTATTTTGCAGTTCTGCTGCAGATTCTTTGTCTTTCCACACGACTGCAAACATCTCATCTGTTTTCTGCTGTCCCTATAAACCAGGCAAATCCCATGTGCCTCAGCATAGACAGGGATGCAGATTTCCTAAGCCTAGATCAGACATGAAACTTGACTCCAGAGCAAGCACCCAGATGTAACCCCAATGCATTCAGAAAACAGGTGCAAAAGCAGCAAAGAAAGTGTATGTGTTGATGACTCAAAAATAGGCTTCATCCAGGCTGTTCCAAGGACTTAGAACATGTCCAAAGTCTCCTGAAATCTGACTGGGAACTTAACTGCAAGGCATCACACAGGTGCAATCCCTTGACAGTCAGAGACCATGTGCAGGGGCAGCTCTTGGTGCTTTCTTGTTGACAGCTCATTCAGTTCTCTTGGTCAGACCACCTCCAGGTCATGGAAATCAATGGCCATCCAGCATTTCTAACTTTGACCCTAACCCTAACCTTGAAAAACTCTCTTAATACTCAGAATGCATGGAGATCTTTTTGTTCACTAGCTCATTTTGCCAAATCTGGCTCATCTCCAGGGTCCTGGAAAGCAGGAAAGAATCAAGCAAACAACAGAATTCATCTCTGCGATAGAACTCACCTATGGCCCCTTTACAATGAGATAATGTGCATAATGTTGACTGTCCACACAGGTTGTCCGATCTAGCCCATTTCCTGGCCTGTGAAACTACACAGGGATTTGGTCACTCCTGGCACTACAGGGACATTATCGTCGATAGAAGCACTTAGTTATATTCTTTGACAGTCTGAGAACATACACCAAAGCTGCACTCAGGGCATTATTGATGATGGTTCACTTATTTTGCCAAATCTAGAGTATTTCCAGGCCCCTGAAAACCCAAACCTGGAACCCAACCAAGATGAAAAAAATGCAGTTATGATCTTTTTACAGTGTGACAAAATGTAGAACAGAATCACTCAGGGTTTTAATGTTCACCAAATACCATGTTTGCCTTGTTGTTGTTAGTCGTGAAGTCATGTCCGACCCATCGCAACCCCATGGACAACATTCCTCCAGGCCTTCCTGTCCTCCACCATCCCCCGGAGTCCACTCAAGCTCACACCAACTGCTTCAGTGACTCCATCTAGCCACCTCATTCTGTGCCATCCCCTTCTTCTTTTGCCATCTATTGTTCCCAGCATTAGGCTCTTCTCCAGGGAGTCCTTTCTTCTCATTAGGTGGCCAAAGTATTTGAGTTTCATCTTCAGGATATGGCCTTCTAAAGAGCAGTCAGGGTTGATCCCCTCTAGGACTGATTGGTTTGATCGCCTTGCTGTGCAAGGGACTCGCAGGAGTTTCCGCCAGCACCACAATTCAAAAGCCTCAATCCTTTTGCGCTCAGACTTCCTTATGGTCCAGCTTTCACAGCCATACATTGCAACTGGGAAAACCATAGCCTTGACTATATGCACTTTTGTTGGCAGGGTGATGTCTCTGCTTTTTAGTATGCTATCTAGATTTGCCATAGCTTTCCTCCCCAGGAGCAAGCGTCTTTTAATTTCTTGGCTGCAATCCCCATCAGTGGTGATCTTGGAGCCCAAGAAAATAAAATCTGTCACTACCTCCATTTCTTCCCCATCTATTTGCCAGGAAGTGATAGGACTGGATGCCATGATCTTAGTTTTCTTAATGTCGAGTTTCAAGCCAACTTTTGCACTCTCCTTCTTCACCCGCATCAAGAGGTTCTTTAGTTCCTCTTCACTTTCTGCCATGAAAGTGGTATCATCTGCATATCTGAGGTTGTTGATATTTCTCCCAGCAATCTTAATTCCAACTGGTGATTCATTTAGGCCTGCCTTTTTCATGATGTGTTCTGCATATAAGTTAAATAGGCAGGGCGACTGTATACAGCCTTGCCAAACTCCTTTCTCAATTTTGAACCAATCAGTGGTTCCATGTCCAGTTCTCACTGTTGCTTCTTGACTCGCATATAGGCTTCTCAAGAGACAAATAAGATGGCCTGGTACTCCCATCTCTTTAAGAACTTGCCACAGTTTGTTGTGATCCACATGATCAAAGGCTTTAGCATAGTCAATGAAGCAGAAGTAGATGTTTTTCTGGAACTTCCTAGCTTTCTCCATAATCCAGCATATGTTGGCAATTTGATCTCTAGGTCCTCTCCCTCTTCGAAATCCTGCCTGCAGTTCTGGTAGTTCTCGGTCCACATACTGCTGGAGCCTAGCTTGTAGGATTTTGAGCATAACTTTGCTAGCATGTGAAATGAGTGCAATAACAAAGGTTTTCTGAACTCTCAACCTTATCCCAACCAGAAGCTAAACACAATACATTTTACCAGTAAAATATATGTATATTCAGAGAGCATGAACAGAGACTGAACTGAGGCATTTATGACCATTCACATAGTTTGCCCAGTTGAACCCATTTCTATGCCCCTGCAAATCTGCATAGATCCCTGTTTTCAGAAGTGTAACCATAACCTGACACTTTACCCCAATGCAAACACCCATGTATAGTCTGAGACACTCAAAGTATATGCACAAAGTACCCTGAACTTTCTTGTTGTCTGCTCACTTGGTTTGCCAAATCTAGGCCATTTGCAATCCACAGAAAGCCACAAGGATCCAGGTTTTCCTAACTCTAATCCTGACCTGAAAGTGAACCACTCCAGAAAAACCCCAACTATAATTCTTTGACAGTGGGAGAACATCCCTCAAAAAAGCCTTAAGAGTGTTCTGACCTGAAACTTAACTGAAGCACATTTTTTAAAATGTGAATGAAATTAGCACCCCAAAACTTGTCACTCTGGTGTGATGCTGGTCAAGAGAAATGGGGACTTTATACAAAAGCTTGACTGAATTAACACATTCAGAAACCTGAGGGTGTTACTCAAGGAGCGGGAAAAGCTCAGTTGGCAGTTCAGCTGATTTGCATTCAGAAGGTTTCCAGTTTCTTCTGGTAGGACTTGGAAACAAGCTGCCTGAAACCCTGAAGTGCCACCAACACTGGGCTAGATGGGCCAGTGGTTTGATTTGTAAATTTACTGTATTCTTTTTGGTGCCAGGCTAACACCTTTTTATTCTCCCAGTGTTTTAAGATTTGATTGTTTTAACTGGAGTTTCATTGTTGGATGGACATTTTATTAGGACACTGTGTTTTATTTTATTTTGTTATTGTTCTTATTGTTAAACCATCCTGAGACCACAGTAAGGGACAGTCTAGAAAATATATATTTTTTAAATATATATATATAAGAAACCTCCAACTTTCCTACACATTAACACATCTTTTCCAAGGAAGATTGCCTGCTGCTTCTTGTCTCATGACTCCTTCCCTCCTTTTGCTTTGTCCGAACAGTATGTTGTACCAGCTACGCCCAGGTGGGAGCAGGGTCCCCATCCAGGAGAAATATCACCTGTCCCTCACCAAACAGGAAATCTCTCAGTTGGAATAGGCCAGACCCCACATTCCAGCCACTGCTACTCCTGGTCAAACCGAGTGTGCCCTTTTGCTTGGCAGGATCAGTGCAGGAATGAACTGGCTATTCATTCTGCAGGGAGTGCTTTGGACAGTTGTTTGGAAGGTTGGAAAAGAGCAAGAATCACATTCTCCATCTTAAGAAGATCACTCCCTGTCACATGGCGGTGTGCCTCAGAGTCACCAACTGTATGTGAGCCTGATGATTCTACATACAAACAACGCTTCTATACATGTCTGTGCTTCGGGACGTCTCCTCAGCATTCTGATATTTCCTCGTCTTCTTCTGAGGGTTTTGTAATGGATACTTCCTCAAGCCACCAGAAAGAAAGCAGGAGTGTTTTATGGCTCCAGTGCCAACAGGGCAGTATATCTGCTCCTGGTTTTACTCTAAAAAGGTATCCATGGTGCTGAGCCAAAGAACACCATGGTGTTGGTGTAGTGGTTAAAAGTGTAGAACTGGGACTAAGCTGATCTGGATTCTAGTCACTTCTCAGACAAGGAGCTCACTGGGTGACTTTGGGCCAGTCACAGACTCTCAGCTCAACGAACCTCACAGGATTGTTTATTTTTATTTATTAAAAAACTTTCTAAACTGTCTACTGCAGACATCTTGGGACGGTGTCTCAGGACAGGGGTGGTTGTTGTGTTCATAAGACTGAGAGAAGGAAGATAATTTAGCAATCTGCCTTGAGTTCCTTGGAAGGAAAAAAGTGTGTGTGGGGGGGTGTATAAAATAATTGCATATACAGCATTTCATTATGAAAGTGAGAAAAGCATGACTTCCTCTTGAATATTTGTGGTGTTACACTGTACCTCAGGTTATGCAGCAGAGAAGCAGGAAAGGAAACAGCCTTGCTGTTGTGGTTGGACCTCGTTCTGTGATGAAACCAAAAAGGAGATACAGCAAAGGAACAGCCTCATGGGTGAAAGCTCAGCATCCTTATGCCATAATACAAGCATTAGACTTTAATACACCACATGGTTCTTTGGTGCTTTTGCTGAAGCATAATCCTTGGATATTATTCTGCATATCCTGCCAATAACTTTCATCAGATCCATCTGGGTTCTAGTCTCATGAGGAAGAAAAATGCCTCCTTCCCTTCTTTCAAGCTATGTACCTAATTCTTTAACGATCTGCCTCTGCCAGCAAGGTCATTTGCTGGAGATGGTGGGACTTGCCATCCAATCATCTGGAGGGCACTAAGTAGTGAATGGCTGTTGTATCCTGGTCCCTTCCCCCACTCATATACAGGAGAGGCAGTGTTGCACAGTGGTTGGAGCTGTTGGCTTGATATTAGGGAAATCTGGGCTCTAGTCCCCTCTCAGCCACAAATGTCACTGGGTGACAAGCCAGACCCTGATTTTGATGTAATCTCCCTTGAGTTTGCAAGATAAAAGGCAGGATAGAAATATAATAAACATTGAGGGCTGAATCCTATCCATGTTTGGACAGAAATACAGCTGCAGCCAGTAGTAGAACTTCCTTCCAATGCATAAGATTTAATCCTTAGTCAGCTTTTTTCTAAACTGAAAAGTTCTGAAAGAAGACCATCTCTTCCAGTTAGTGGAGAGAAATGAAAACTAGAAATGTGTACATTTCTTCCTTTCCTTCCTTCCGGATCACACACATCTTTTGTACCTAAGAGAAACAGTTCTTTTTGCTGAATTGCTTGCTTTTCTACAAAAGCTTTGCAGCATTTTTGTTTTTTCACCCTTTGCATATCATTCATATGAAACAAAAATGGCATTCATCTTGATCCACATAGTAGAATTTCCATTTCCATGTTTTGTGGCATGACATTCCATGAATAAATCCTGACATTGTTCCTACTTGTCTTTAAGAGATGCAGAAACAGAGGGTGTATCTTGTTGTTTTAGCCTATGCATCACACTTTATGGCAAGCTTGGCCCATGGAATCCTGACCAATTTGCTTAATATGCAGTAAATAAAAGTCAAATGAGAAGAAACTAGGCCTTTGTATAAAAATGGAAAACAAATTAAAAGTGCTTGCATGGAGATGAAAAAAAAATCCCAATGCTGTTTTTGTTTGTTACTTTGGGGATTTCTAGAAATCTAGGCCATTGCTCTATTTAGCAGAGGGCAATGGCTCCTTGGAGTCTATGGGATGGAAGGAGAAAGACATCTCTCCTTGTGATCCAAGAACTATCATTTGCATGCAAATCACTTGCTCCATCAGCAAGACATGATTCGTATAGCAAGACCTGGCTATTTAAGCTACTATACCATTTTCTTGAAAATGTTGTTTCAAATGTGATGACCAGCAAAGCAAAGGAAGGAGGAACGGTTGGTGGGCAACCATTCTAATAATGCAATTCGAATTGGAAACCCATGTATCACATGGTAGGCATGTCCTGAGTGAAGCCAGGCCCAGGAGGCCACTTCTGACTTACTCTGTTTCAATGTATTTATGATTACATTTTGTTGCTTATTATTACATTTCTATCCTATCTATTTTCCTGTTACAAGGAAATGGCCCTTCTCCTCCTCTCCATATTATCCTCACAACAACCCTGTGATGTAGGCTAGATTGAGAGTCAGTGACTGCCCTAAAGGCACCCCATGAGTTTCACAGCTAAATTTTTGAATTCCAGTCCAACATCCTAAGCACTACATCATAATCTCCAACTGATCTGAAACAACAGTGTATTTCATGGTACCTTAAAACAAGCATCCCCTACTCGTACCTCACCCATAAATTTTGGACTACAAGTCACATTCCTAGGAATCTTTTTTAATCTGAATTTTACTGAAACAAATACAAACATATAAAAATAAATACAATTTTAATATGGATTAAATAGGCATATCTGAATGTCTACATGTAACTATATATAAGTGTGCAGTAATGCTTCAGCCAACAGTTATGCATAAGTTTCAGAAAAGGTAGACCAAGTGTCCATATATTTATCTATCTGTAGTTGGTGACTAAATATTGCTCATGGGCCAGTCTAGTTGGGACATAGAACAAACATTGTGGAAGACACCAGGTTGAAGAAAGCTGGCTTAAATATTAACACATTTATTCTGATATAGACTTTGGTGGGCATTGCCCACTTCATCAAAAGCATCTTTGCCAGCTTTGTGGCAACAGACCTATCATGCTGCCATTCTGGAAACTGAGTTCAATTAACCAAAAAGTTAATATGAAAAAGAGTGTTTAGCCCGCCATCTAGTGACAGACATCATAATTGCAGGCGTTCTGACATTGCAATCATTTTCCTTTGCAGAGTAGCTCAAATAAATTGCATTGATGATCTCCCCAAAAGCAAGGGAGGGAGATGAGAGATTAGAGAGCAGAGAGACAAGTGCGTATCAGCATTTCCTATGATGTCAAGGCAGAAGAAACATATTGTAATGCAGGCTGCATTACAATGTGTATGCTTCAGGGTAGGCTGTTGACATTAAATACAAGCAGAATGCATAGAAAGAAAGACTAGCTAATTTTTATTGAACGGAATGGAGGAAAAAGCTAGTAGCAACAACAAATACCTGATGGGTGGTGATAAGCAAGAAAAGAGAGATTGCCAACTGGATTTTGCTAATTGCTAATCTGGATTTGAATGTGCATTTCCACAAGCAAATGACTCCAGAAATTTAGGAAATTCAGAAAAGTGAGCCTGCATTGCCGTTGCGTTTGTCAGTCTCACTAAACGTGCATCATGAAGTGCGCGTGCGCGTTCTTTATTTTCAGGGCTGCAGCATCGTGAATTCTTGCAATAATTTTTATGTTGTTCTCAACCCCAGTAACGACATTTTGTGACAGAAGCCTTTGCATGCAAAAGTCGCAGACGTGTGTGCACTGAGTGAATAATCGAGCAATTAGCGTCCTGGGTTTCAATTCAAACAACACCGGATCAGTTCTATCGCAGCAAACTGTGCTTGGGACGTACCACTTCAAGCTGCAGGTGGCCACTTTTATGGGTGAGCCTTCTTATATTAAAAGAAAACAACACTCTCCACGTAGGAAACTAGCATATGAGGACAATGTGTTCCTTCTCATATTTTTCCTGACATGTTAACTTTCTACCTGCCTGGTGTTGATTTGACGTAAATAAATACGGAGAAGCACTTATACCAAATCCCACCTATGGTCTCAAGTGGTACTATCCAGACACTGTTGTTGATCGGAGGGGTGTAGGGAGTGCCAGAGAAAATGCGGATAGGAAAAAAGATTCTGTAACTGGGTTTTCAACATTCCTGCAAACAGATCATAGGGAGAATTGCACGGGCCCCACCCTCCATGTACATAAATCACTGCACTTGGAGGATGAATTGCAGCCTGTGCCTTCAGTTGCTTGATAGTCAACGGGAGATCCACTCAACAGCTAATTTAATTTTTATCTACCCGCTTAAGCTGGCAGGAGAGAAAGATCCTTGGTCAGTTTTTCCCCAAACTAGCACACATCATGCTTTCAACGAGGTAGCCGAGAGACTTTATTTATTTATTTATTTATGGCTGTGGTTTGAATGTTAATGATCAAATGCAAATAATGGGCATCTAAGCAAGACCTAAATGGCTCAATAGTTAGGTTCTGTTGATCCAAAGAGCCCCTTCATTCCCTGCTTTCTCTATCTCACTTTGCTGCTGCAGATGGACTCCCATTGCAGCCCACAAACTTGCACACACATTTAACAATACCCATAATAGCTTCTGCCAGGCGAGTCCATTGCTTGTAAGACAGCTCTCCATTAATGCCTTGTTTCTTGCAAGGAATCCAAGGCTGCTTGTGCAAGCCCCCTTCTCTCTATTTTATCCTCACAACGCTTCTGTGAGGTAGGCCAGGCTGGGAGTCAGCAATCAGCTCCAAGTCACCCAGTGAGCACCCAGCCTGAGTACAGACTAGAAGCCAGGTCTCCTGCTTCCCAGTTTAACACTCAATCTACTACTCCTGACCATCTTTTCCTCCATTGCTCCCCCTTTCATGGACTTTCCAGGCAACTTTTCTACTACTGCTGTTTTGTTCTTTTCCCCAGGTGTCTTTGGGGTAAGCAGCTTGCCAGCAGCCTCTCTCTGCTCACAGGTCATGCCCCAGCCTCCATTCTTTCACCTGTCTTTTTGCACCTCCACCTCCCATTCATCCCCTGCCATTCCCTTCTTGTTCTCCCTCTCCCTCAAAACTTGTTCATTACACTGAACTCTTGTTTTAATATGCTGTGGTTTCCTTTAGGGAGTCCATCCATCTCTTGTTTTATCTTCCTTTTGTTCTGCCTTTGACTTTCCCTGGCATGATTGTCTTCTTGCACTTTCATGCTGTTTCCAAAGTACTGACAGCCTCTGCTTTGTTACTTTTGCTTCTAGGGGAAGCTCTGACTTAAATTGATTTAGGACCCACTTGCTTGTCTTTCTGTTGGTCCAGAGTATTTCCAGAGCTCTCCTCCAGTACCAGGTTTCAAATGCATTAATTTTCTTCCTGTGAGCTTTCTTCACTCCCTGGCCTTCACACCCGTACAGACTGATTGCAATTGCAATCATGTGAATGATCCAGTGAAACAGCTTTACATTTGATGATCTTTTCTAGATTCTTTGTTTTTATATGCATCTGCCTTAATAATTAGAACCCATCATCTGCATGAATGAAATGTATCCCTAAAAATTTCCTATTGCCTTAGCTTGAACTTCGAAAAATCCACTCTAATCCTTTGAGCAAAACACTCTCTGGGTGAGCAACTGTTGAATCTCCTTAATTCCTTAAGGTGCTCTTCTTTGGGGTGCTTGGTACTCAATCTGGAAAGATACTTTCAGGTGTCCAAATGGTGTAGTTGGCATACCTCTTGTCTTGGCAGAAAGGACACTTAGCAACGCACAACAGCCACATGCCTTTTCCAAAGAACACACACACAGACAGAGGATATCTGACTCTACTTCTCTCCTCCCCAGTATCTAGGGAGCGATTCAGCAGTTCTCTGCCTCAGCACAGGTGGAGAAGTTGACTTCAATGAAATGATATCCAGTCAACAGCAACAGGCAGCTTCCTGGGGGATGATGAGTCATTCCGAGGAAGGCAAGGAGGGCAGGTTACCATTCTAGGCACTTGGCTTCCTTCCTTCTATAGTTCCTTTACCCATTACCTGGTGCCTCCGGTAGTGCTCCTTGCTCAGAAGGCCCACAAGCAGAAGATGCTGAGGTGTCACGGGGTACAGAAGCTTACTTTCCTCTTTCTTCTGATTGGTAAGAAAGCTCCAGCACCGTAAGTAGAAGGGCTAACTGACTTCTAGTGTTACCTTTTAGCTTGCTTACTCACTCTAAAGTATCTGCAAGGACCCCATCAGGATCTGGACCCTTTAACTCCTTCCCCCACCTCCACTCTGATCCTGATCCAGATTGGATGCTTGACTTTTTTTGTAATTTTCATTGCCCCAAAGCGATCCATTCAAGCAAATAGGCTGAAATCCATGACAGCTGCAGAAAGTCCGTGGAACCTGGTGGTTTCATAGCCTGTAGGGCAATGCTGGCTTCAAGGAGCTATCCGGAGTGCTGAAGCCTGACCACAAAATAGGTTTGACACCAGGGTTCACTTTGGTACAGTTCAGATTGAAACCTGGAGTGGATACAGCAACTCACTGAACTTTGAGCCACTAGCCGCTGCTCAGTCCAGGTCAAGCTCAGTCCAGGTCAAGGCAATAGTGCAAGCAAAGAGTTAACGTCTACTTACCCCTATTGTGAGGATCCCTTGCTTTAGAGGTAAGAAGAATGATTGGTTTGCTAGCTTCATGTGCAAAGGAAGATGTAAGCTGGGTCTCTTCTGAAGATGTATGTGGAGGTGGGTGTTCCAGGGTCATGCTTCTGTCTCTGCTTTCACCTATGAGCTTCCTCAAATTTAAATCTAATCTGAAAATGTGAGTATTTGTAGAAGATACTCTGACAGATAGTACTTAAACTGGCAGAAACACCAAATTGATAGAAAGTGGGGAAATCTGAGAAGAATAGTGTGCTGTCCAATTGTTCACTCATTTCTCTGACTTCACTGCCATTCTGGCAATACCCTTTTCACTTCAAGCAGCCTGCATTAAGTTTGCATCATATCCTTCCTCCAGGGAAGTTAGAGTCGCAGCTACAAGGATGCCCCCTACACACTTCATTTCATCTTCATAAGAACCCCTGGATGTAGTTTAGGCAGAGAGATGGCTACGAATTCAAAATGGCACAGTGGGGTTTGGTCCTAGACCTGTCTTGTGCTAGGCTGGTGCTTGGAGTTAATATATGGAGAGGGACAGTGTACTGCATTGTTGGCAGTGGGCAGGGATAGAATATAGTGCTAAGAATAAAATATCAGCCTGGTGTGTGTGTGCAATGATCTTTTACAAAGGTAACTGGAAAGGCTTGGAAATAAATTATTTCTCTTCCTGCTTTGGAAATCCTCTGTTTTCATCACTTGAGAGGCATGGGGAAATTGGACATTCACCCGGGAAACACCAGGGAGTGTCTCCAGCATATGATTTGTGCTGATCTGTGACCAGTGAACTCAAGAAGTGGGTGTTGTCCTCCTACTGCTGATACTAAAATTAGTAACCACAGAAACAACCTTGTGGCTTGCTGTTTCATCATCTCCTTTTGTAGTACATCAGGCAGAATGCTGGACTTGAGTATTTTGACATACACAAACACCAGCTCAGTCTGGGATGTGTGGGTCTGAGAAAGAGAAAAAGAGAAAGGGGGCTACATTTTCCCCACCTGGCTCTCTGTGGGTCAAATTGGGTCAGTACAAGTGGTTATGCCCACTGTCATCAACCCACAACTGCCCAGTTGGTCTTTTTTCATGGTGGGAAAGGCATGGAAGCTCAGTACAGAGAATGGGACTTACTCCCAGTGACAGGCAAGCTCCTGGCACTGAGCATCATGAACTGGCTGAAGCCAGTGAGCTGCTGGTGGTGCTCCATCTGGTGTGCCCCGAGCTCCTGACTTGTAATGTGCATTATCCTTCTGGGTGTGACCCAAAGCCATTCAGGTAGTCACTCCTCCCAGTGTTGGATGAGAGCCCCAACCTCCACATCCCTGCTGTATTCTCTTATTCGAGTCTGAAGATGATGTGGAGGAGGATTTCTCCAGTGGATGGACCTTTGAAGCCTCTGGATGAACCAGGAAGGCTGTCTGGGCCAGCTGTGGACTTTCTTGGGGCCAGAAGTTCCACATCCCTGCATGAGATGCACCAATGACCTGCCTCACTGAGATGTGCTCCTTTGACTCTGACCAACCTCATCTTACAACCACTCATGCTGGATGCGCTGCAATAGCCCTTGTTATCTCTCTCCTTTTTTTTACAGGTATCAGTGAGGCCCAGCTGTCACCAGGTAAATTGTACCTTTTGCAATGGGTTTTACCTGTGGGGTTCTGTCTCAAATGCTTACCTGCCTATCTTGCTCTTTCCACAGCTTGTGGCCAGTGGATCCCCTCTTCCCGAATTGTGGGTGGAGCTGAGGCTGCAGTGGGTGCTTGGCCCTGGCAGGCCAGTGTGCAGATCTTAGACTCCCCTCAATGTGGGGGGACCCTCATCGCCTCACGCTGGGTCCTAACAGCCGCACATTGCTTTAGCAGGTGAGGAAGTACAGCCACTTGGCTTCTCCAGCCTCTTCTTAGAGAAGCCCTTCCAGGTCTCTTGGTTCTTATTCTTTTTTCACTAGCTAAGAGAAATCGTAAAATGTTTGGATTCTCCTTGTTGGGAATCCTGACTTCTGGGCAGATAGCCTTGTCCATTCTTTCACTGATAACAGAGCAGGAATGTTTGAGATGCTCCGTTTGTTCTCAGGTCACACAACCCCAAATGCAAGCACAAACAGGAACTTTACACTAGTATTTAAAAGTCCAGAACTGTGCAAGTGTGTACTTTTGCACAAGTATGATTGGGGAAAATGTACACTTTAAAATACATATTTCCCCACCCCAAAAAGGTTAAAGCATGGAAATGTAGATGAGGGGGATATGCACATTTGTGGGTGTGCAGAAGTGCACACTTGCATGTGTATGTAAGGGTACATTTGCAGAAGTGTGTACTTTCAAACACAAATTCAACTTTCCTGCTTGTGTTCAATTTGGGATTGTAAACAAAATGAGTTTGCATGTCTTGAAAACCAGGATCTTTCTTTCATGATGAGAGGGGATTGCATATTTCCACATTGCATATTTCCCCATCTGTAGAACTGTGTGACATCCATACCAACCCTTAGCATTCTAAAGAATAAAGACGGCAGACACTCAGCCTGCCTTACTATACATTATATGCCATTCCTTTTCCAGAATATTCTACCACTTTCTTTCCAGCCTTCCTTCAAAGGTCTAAGACCCATTCTGTTCCCACATCTCTCTGAACTATAGGCCAACCTTAACCTGGCTTTCCTCAGTAAGATTTTGTGGCTTCCTGCCCACTGAACTTATGCGGAGAACTCCCACATAGCCAAGGTCTAACCCCAGAGCTGTGAATTTATTGTCATGTGCTTCTCTCATGCTTTATCAGCCAATATTTCTGTCTGCAGTCTTTCGAATCCCTCCCTGTTTGTCATCTTACTGGGAGCCCACAATTTGTCAAACCCTGGACCTGAAGCAGTGTCTGTTCCTGTGAAGCAAATCATCATCCACTCCCACTACTCAGGATACAGAAACGGCAATGATATTGCGCTGATGGAACTGAAGGCCCCAGTCAACTTCACCCACCACATCGTTCCTGCCTGCATCCCAGGACCTTCCATTCCCTTCCCTCCCCGCTTGGGGTGCTGGGTCACAGGCTGGGGAAACGTCCAGCAAGGAGGTGAGGGTGCCAGGGAGGATTCCAAATCTGAGAGAGTCCTGGGTAATGTGCCCTCTAATGAGCCCAAGCAGATTTGCCTGGAGGCAGTGGCAGAGAGCCAGCAGGCTGGGGGGGGGGGGTCACCATTTCAATTTCCCATAATGCCCTGGGTGTATTATTTGGGGAAACTTGTTTAAAAGGGCAGGTAGACTCAATCATCTGGTGCTGCTTGGAGCACCAGTCTGGAGGTGGGATGTAAAGGAGGCCCTAAGATAGGCCAAATAATGTGTAAGTTGGACAGCTGACAGGAAGACAATTAGAAACATGGTGTTGGATGAGAGCTTTATGAATGCCCTGGACCAACAGAAAGACAAACAAGTTGATCCTAGAGCAAATCAAGACAGAGCTTTTCTTAGAAGTGAAAGTGACAAAACTGAGGCAGAACTCTGTGGAGAA
This sequence comes from Varanus komodoensis, assembly GCF_004798865.1. Lineage (NCBI taxonomy): Eukaryota > Metazoa > Chordata > Lepidosauria > Squamata > Varanidae > Varanus > Varanus komodoensis. The sequence continues at coordinate 1,329,624 of NW_025336554.1, forward strand.
ATCATGCTAGGGAAAGTTGAACACAGAAGAAAAGGAAGGCCAAATAAGAAATGGATGGACTCCCTAAAGAAAGCCACAGCCTTGAATTTGGAAGAGCTGAGCTGGACTGTAATGGATAGGACATTTTGGAGGGCTTTCAATTATTGGATTGCCAGAAGTTGGAGATGACTTGATGGCACATAAAAACAGACTATAAACCTCAGTGATGTGCTTTGCCAAGTCCTGAGACTCCAGGAGCTGCCCAAGAATAGCAGCTATCAATAGTCAGAGAGTAAACCAAAAGTTATAAGTTTGTGATGGGCCACTTGAAGCATTCTGAGTGTTTCAGTAGTTGCAAAAAGTACAGGAACTTCTTGCTTCTTTGTACTTGGCCACCCTATTAATGGCTTTTTAAACACTTTTTGTGTGTGAGAGAAAGCAGGCTTTGAGAATGAAGTCCAAGTAATAGGATGGCCAGATACAAAAGGGGACTGGGCTCCTACACCTTTAATGGCTATGTTGGAGAAGAAATATCAGTCACTGTAGCTTGTTATGCAGACTGCAGCTGCTGCAGTTGTACCTTTTTGGTACAACCATGACAAGTTCATCAGCCCAGTCACTGGCTACATTTCAGAGTGAATCCAGGAGAAACCCATATAATATATTCTTTCTCACAGTTCCACTCCCTGAACCAGAGTCCTTACAGGAAGTGCTGCTCCCACTTCTGGATAGTAATACCTGTGAAACACTTTACAGTAACTTGGATGAGGAAACTCCCAAGGGGACCAGGGTAATCAAAGAAGACATGATGTGTGCAGGATACTTGGAAGGGAAGAAAGATGCTTGCCAGGTATACACTCATTTACTCTGTGATGCTTTTTTCCCATTTCCCCCACTTCAAGGCATTCTTGGTTCTCTACCTCACTTTATATTCAAAATTGTGTGAGATGAGTTAGGGTGAAAGATGGGAACTCACCCAAGGAGGGAGAACATTATTGACCCGGAAAGGGTACAGAAAAGGGCAGCAGAAATGATCAGGGGGCTGGAGCAGCACTGCTGTGAGGACTGCGACCACTGGGAATGTTCTGCTTAGAAAAAGGGTGAGTAAGGAGAGACATGATAGAGGTACTTAAAATAATGCATGGTATGGAGAAAATAGAGGAGGCATTTTCTCCTTTTCCCGTAACACTCAAAGCTGGGGTCATCCTATGAAACTGATTGGGAAGATGTTTGGGACAGATAAAGGAGTACTTTTTCATACAACATGTAGCTAAATTATGGAATTTACTGTAATGGGAAGTGTTGATGACCACCAATCTGGATGGCTTTAAAAGAGAATTGGAGAGTTTGATGAGGGAGGAGGCTATCAGTGGCCACCAGTCTTGCTGGCCATGCATGACCTTTTTTAACAGAGGTGGCATGCCTGCATACACCAATTGCTGGGATGCTTAGGCAGGAGGAGGTCTTGCATTGAACCTGTTTGAGTGATCCCCTGGGCAGCTGGTTTGCCAACATGTGAATGGAGTGCAGAACTAAAAGGACCTTTGGTCTGATCCAACACAGCTTTTCTTACGTTCTTAGCATCTTGCAACAGAGATGAGCAAGCTGTTTGGGTCCACACATCTCATTGTTCCCTCACCATTGTCTGTGTTGGCTTAGGTTGATGAGAATTGTGGACAAAAGCTGTATGGCACCAGAAGGTGCTCAGTCCTGCTTTAAAAAGATAAAAGAGAAAGAAATTGGGAGAGTCTGTATGTAGTAATATGGATCGGTAGATTTCTCAACCATTGTTTGTTTGTTCATTTAAAGCATTTGTATGCAGCCCAATTGTCCCACAGCTCCTCTGGGCGGCTCTCAACACAACTCAGATTACTGAGATTACTGTATTACTCAGATTACTTAATTCAGTTTCAAGTTCTATTAAAGCATTCATAAAGCCAGCCTTGAAAAAACAGCATTTTGAAATGTTCATAATTCAACAAGGTGAATAAGAAATACTGGGCAGTGGAGTTGCGGGGAAATCAGATGGTCATAAATTCCAGTTCCAGTGTATGCATTTTACATTGATACAGGGGAGGAGTGATTACAGTGTCAGGCTGCTGTTATGTGGAGTTGCTGCTCTATATTGGTGGACTTAAGAACAAGGCAGAAGGAATGAGGAAGTAAAAAATCAAGACCAGTCTTCTGGTCATCCTCATATGCTTTATGCTGCATGGTAACTTCCAGCCAGGCTGCTGTCACCTCTGCATCCTCCTCACTCAAACCCATGGACACCCCCAGCACCTCTTGAAGTTACCTGCTGTCTTCATAGCTGGTGTGTCACTTGCTCCACTGTCTGACATGAAGAAAGCTGAAAAGGAGTATATGGGCAGGGGGTCTCCCCAGTAACTCCAGGCTTTGAGGTCTGACCCTTCCCTGCACAGTACCACAGTCACAGTTCAGGAGTGCATGCAGTAGGGAGGAAGGGGAGAGTGCCGCTTGGGATGTGGCAGGCCTGTTTGGCAAGTATGAGCAACTTGTTCAACTAATCCTTTCCAGGATTCAGACATGGGCAGGGCTGGCATCGCAGGTTAGGCACTGCTTGTTCACATACATCTCTGCTCTAGATAGTTGTAAGAAGGAGGGGTCAAAGAAGCCATTGTCTGCTTGATAATTGGCCCTCCACTTGTCAAGATGGCCAGTGGTAGCCATGGTGAGATAGAGGATGAGGAGCAGGGGTGGCTGGTGACATTGTGGTTAGATGGGGACTCCATATAAAGTATCCATAAGACTCATCATGCCCACAGACCCTCTAAATTCTGGGCTCAGCGCTGTCAACAATGATTCTCAGTTTAAACAATCTGAGTTCAAGATGTCGGTCCCTCCAAGGGCCAGTTGACCATAGCGGACAGCTGCATTTCTCATGTAGTAGCTGGATTTCAGCACTGGATGCAAGCGGCACTGGGGGAAGCCAAAGTGCTTACATTCTTTTTAAAAAAAAAATCTTATTAAACCCACTTTCCCCAGCATATTAGCTTCAAGGAGAAACAAATATACCTTAATGCTATGCCTTATTGATTACCATTTGTGTGCACCAATTGGCTCAGGAGAATTGCATAGCATAGAATAGAAGGAGAGTTTGAAGGAGCCTGCAAGGCCATCAAGTTGAATCCCCTGCTCTGCATCACATGTGGTCACCCAACTGGCTGCAGGCTGTGCCTTTCCGGCCTAGTGAAGGTGACTCAACCTACTAGTTCCATGTAGTGCTACACAGGCAGGGAATGTACCAGTTAAAGCTTCTGGAACTGTTTTGTGTTTCAGAGACTCAGAACCTCATGTCTGTGGGACAAATGCAGCCTTCCAGATGGGCTTTTCTTGTTTCCCTGGCCTACTCCTTAACTCTGACCTCTGCTGTTTGGTGGTTCCCTGACTTTTGTGCCTTCCCCACCTTCTAAAAGGTTGTAAAGCCTTTGCACGATTTACGTATGGGTAGGAAGAGCTTTTGAGCCAAAATATTCTGGTATTTAGGGGGAGGCATCCCTTTTGCTTTGAGTTCCAACTGAATGTGGGCCCTTGGAACTTCTCTAAAACTGAATGTGGCACTTGGGCTGAAAGAAACCCTGATGTATAACAATCAAAGTACTGAAGGAGGAACAGTGCTCATGGCAGTCTTACATTAAGAGGAGAACCATTCCCATTAGGGAATAGAAATTGTAGCTCCAACACAGCTGTCGGCTTTCTGGGCAAGATGGGATCTTTCTTGGCAATGACCTAGCTGGGGTGGAGGCCCTGGGAGCCTAACCCAGGAGATTGACCTTTCTTCATGTACTTTTGCAGGGGGACTCTGGAGGACCTTTGCTTTGCCCATGGAATGGTGCTTGGCTAGTGGCTGGTGTGGTGAGCTGGGGGGATGTCTGTGGGGCTCCGAAGCGCCCAGGCATCTACACTCAGGTCAGTGCCTACAGTCAATGGATCTTGAGACATGACCCAGAAGTGGCTGCCAATATAATCCACAATGTCCCCACCAAGAGCTGTTCCTGGTGCCTAGGTGTTCACAGAGCCCTGCTGCTTTCATTAGCCATCACGAATGGGCTCTGTGCCATGCATTGGTAAGAACTTTTGCAACATGTACGGGCATGTCTGAATGGCCCCCACTAGGACTGCTGGATCTGACTTCCTACAAAGCTGCATGGGAATTTGTTCCTGGTTGTAACTCTCAAGTTAAATCAATCCTTTTTGTTGAAATTGCCCACGTGGATGTTCTGGAGGCAATGTAAGATCAGCATTTTGGCTTGGCTCTATTTTCAATGTATAAAAGTGACCTGCACACAAGGAGGCATGTCTTGTTTGAGTTGCTCTTTCCTGAGTGTGTGATGCTCTCAGCAATATGTCACAATTGAATTCTGCAATCTGCACACCTCCTTTTGCACTCCACATGTGGAAGCCCTGAATGTCTTTGTGAGCATGAGCCCATGTGCCAAAAATGTGCACAAACTGTTGAGCATATGCTTCTGCTCAATTAGCACAACTTACCCATTCAATTTTACACAGATTTCCTCATTTGTGCTAATCTTCTCTGTAGACTGAATCAGCCCCACTTTGGTCTTTGCAGAAAAGTTGGACAAATTTGGAAAATGATGCAAACTAAATTGTGAATTTCCCATTCAGTTATTGCTCCATTTGCAATGTATGCCTTTGTGCAGACCTACTGAGCTCTGGCTTCTGAGATTTCCTCTGGCATTTTATGTACGAATCTATTTTCACAGCCATCACTGATAAAAACACAGGTGTAATTAAAAATAAAATATAAGATGCTACATTCTGGGAAACATGACAAAGATGCTGTTTTCTACAGTTAGGATCAAATAGCATGTTCTTATTCTGCTTCTGTTAAACATGAAATATGTAGACTTCTGGAAAATTGTGTCTTATGCAAAATGGTGCTGTGTAGCAGGAGTAGACAGAAGTTCTAGAGAAGGAATGGAGAAGTTGTGGTCTTCCGGATGTTGTGCTATGCAACTTTCATCATCCCTTACTATTGCTGACTATGGCTGATGGGAGTTGCAGTCCCTCAGCATTTGAACAGCTGCATGTTCCTTGCTCCTGTACTACAATTTGTTGTCACCTTTAAACCCTAACATTAAATATTTCATGGTCTTGCACCAAGTCTTCTTTTTTATTTCCAAAACTTTGCCAGAAATAATAGCAATACTTGTAAAGGTGGAGAAATGCATTTTCTACTGTGTTCTTTTAAAGAATAGAAGTAGTAATAGGGGTATTTTGTTGTAGTTGCTCTTTTAAACTTGTAGATTCTACCTCTCTTAAGTGGGTCAGTCTTAGGGTTTGATTTCTCTGTAGCTTCAGGACAATTACCTGCTTTACGTTTCTCTGCTGGAGCTGATAGATTCCTAAACCTTCAACTGGGTACCCAGACCACACTGGGCACCTGGATCACATGCTGCACTGACCCAGGTGCTAGGTATGTGGAATGAACTCTGAATTGATTGATCTTACCTTTGCCTCCTGCCCATCACTGTTCTGAAATTCCACAAAAAGCTGTATTCTGACCTGCCCTGGTTTCTTTCTGTGTTATTACTGGAAATATGGTGGTCTTGACCTGGTCCCTTGCTGGCCGAAGAACAGGGCACTTCTCCCACACTGCAAAGAACTAAGAAGGCCAATTTGAGACTGTGGTACTTCATAGAGAGAAAGAAAAGAAGGCTGAAGCACCACCAGGATATGTCATCTTGTGGCAGAGCCTGTCTCCTTCTCTCCTTGCACTGGGAGTACCCCAAAACATCCACTGCAGTTCTTTCTGTGCTAGCTTCCCTGGGAAGGGCAGAGGGCCCTTGAAGTATAGATGCCTTCTGTTCCCTCACTTTAGAAAATGAGTAAACCCACAGTCTTCTTTCTGGTTTTTGAGGGGCCACTGGAAAGGTGGTGTTGAGGTGTCCTCAGATTACTCTGTTCATGTGTTTCTGACATTTCTGACATTTCTGCTCCTTCTACTAAAGCTCTCTGTCTGATTCTCAACAGATAAAATAATAAAATACAGCATAAAATGCAATCAAGACTATGAAGTGAAAATAAGTGTAAAGATATTAAAATAAATTAACAAACATACAAACAAACTAAACTGTGTGGGACAATAAGAACTACTTCATCTGGAACTGAAAAACCACAACTTGACCATGTAAGATTGCCCTGGGATGGCAGCTAGGTTGCCACCACTAACATTACTTTCACAAATTTGGCAGTAGCAAAATTCATCAATGTAATCATCCAAGCATCAAAAATTTATTAATTATTTCATTTATTTATTCAATTTATATGCTGCCCCACTAGCAATAGGCTCACTGGATGGCTTATATCATATTAAATCCAAAACAACATAAAAACAATACAATGAACAACCTAAGAATTCACAACAACAAATGACCAGTAATAAAATCCATAGGTAAATTATCAAATTAAATAAAAGAAATATAGACAAAATTGAATTAATAAATAGAATGCATATCTATAGAAACACACATGCACATATACACAAAAATAGAACATAAACAATTACAATTTAGCATTTCAATATCTAGCATTTGAAAATCATATACTGGCATCAGCATAAAATAAAACTCATTAAAATAAAGAATTCACCTATTAAAATAAGTACAGAACAGAGATGGTTTTAGTTGGCACCAAAAGGCCAAAAGAGTGGGTGCCAACTTGACCTCACATGAAATTGAATTCCAAATTTGAAGTGCTATTCTAGAGAAAACCCTCCTCCTTGCAAATTCCCCCCTCACATTTTTAGGGGGAGGAATATGGAGGATGGTTTCAGATGAAGACTGCAGTGAATGGGCCAATGCATATGGAGAATTGTGCTCCTACAGATAACCTGAGACACTGTTTCAGGCTTTGTATGTAACTGTGAGCATCTTGAATTGGGCCCAGATGGCAACCGGTAGCCAATGTAGCCTGCAAAGGACCAGAGTAATATGATAGTGAATGCCAGTCCTAGTCAGAAGGCAAGCTGCTCAATTTTGGAGAAGTGGCAAGGTCTGGACCATTTTCAAAGGCAGCCCCATGTACAGTGCATCACAGTCATCCAGCTGGTGGTTATCAGCCCATGAATAAATGTGGCAAGGTTCCACTTGTCCAACTAGGCTTTCTAATGAGCTGATAAAAAGCGCACCTGGAAACCAAGTCCACCTGCGCCACAAGTGACAACTCAGGATCCAGGAGTACTCCAAGGCTGTGAACTGTATCTTTTAGGGGGAGCACAACCCCATCTAGAATAGCTGGAAAATTCCCCAGATGAATAGACAGACTCCCCATGAACGGCATCTCCATCTTATCTGGACTGAACTTCAGTTTCTTGGCCCACATGAAGCCCATTATCAAGTTCAGACACCAGCTCAGAAGACTCACTGCCTTGCTTGGAGATGTAGAATATGAGAGGTGGAGCTGAGTGTCATTGGTGTACTGACGCCCAAACCTCCTGATGACCTCCCCTACTGGTTTCAGGTAGATGTTAAAATGCATGGGGGATAAAATAAAGCCCTGGGGAATTCCATAGCACAAAGGCCATGGCACAGAAGAGTAGTCCCCCAACACCACCATCTGTAGAAGTCAGTCAGATAGAAGTAGAGCCACTGCAAAACAGTGCTCGCAAACCCCAACCTGACCAGCCTTTCCAGAAGGATGCCATGGATGATGGTGTAGAAAGCCATCAACAGAGAGGTTCAGGAAAATAAACAGGGTTCGGCTTTCTCTCTCTCTCTCCCAGCAAAGGTCATCTCACAGGGTGACCAGGCAGTTTCTATAGTCTGATGAAATGGTTCTAGATAATCAGTTTTCTCCAGGAGAATGTGGTGCTGCCTGGCCACAACCCATTGATTCTCTTGCTCAAGAAGGGAAAGTTGGCAGTTAGAAGTTGTTCATATGGGCTGGGTCCAGGGTAGGTTTCTTTAGAAGTGCTGCACTAAGTGCTGTTTTTAAGGTGGAAGGCACCAGTATTTGTTGTTGATAGTCAATATTTTTTCCTCATTAACCCCTCCCTGGTGTTTAACTCTGGTCTTATAAGAATGAGATAACATTTTGGGAAAAATATGCAACTGAGCAAGCCAGAGCTAGAAGCTAAGATGGAGAAGATCTCCACAGCTACCAGGTATTTCCCCTTGGAGCTCAGGTAGGTGGGAACAAAGGATAGCCAGACACTGCAAAAGACCAACATGCTGAAAGTGATGAACTTGGCTTCATTGAAACTGTCAGGTAGCCTCCTGGCAAAGAAAGCCACACTGAAACTGACCATGGCCAGAAAGCCCATGTAGCCCAGAACACAGTAAAACATAGCTGGAGACCCTTCGTTGCATCTCAGAACAATTTCTTCAGGCACTGAGTGCATGTCAGCATCTGGGAATGGGGGAGAGACCACCAACCACACAATGCAAATACACGCTTGAGCAAAGGAACAGGAAAGAACAATGGCATTGGCCAGGCCCTTGCCCACCCATCTCCTGATCTTGGAGCCTGGCTTGGTGGCCATGAAAGCCAGCACCACAGTGATGGTTTTTGCAAGCACGCAGGAAACGGCCACTGAGAAGGCTAGGCTGAAGCTCATCTGTTGGAGGAGGCAAATGATCTCCCCCGGAGGAGAGATGAAGAGCAGTGTGCAGAGGAAGCAGAGCAGGAGGGAGATGAGGAGTGTGTAGGTGAGGTCCCTGTTGTTGGCTTTGACGATGGGCGTGTGGTGGTTTTTCAAAAATGCGGCCAGAACCAGAAGTGTGAAGAAAGACAAGGAAAATGACAAGATAGCTAAGCTGCTCCCCAAAGGTTCTTGAAAGGATAAGAAGGTGGAGATCTTGGGAACACAGGAATCCTGGTGTTGGTTTGGATATTGATCTTCTGGACATTCAAGACAGTTGTCCATATCTGAAAGTAGAATATTTGTGGTTTTAGCAAACCCTGTGTTTGGGTGCAAGCAAATTAAGTAATAGATGTTACCTGGACACAAAGTGTGTGGGAATATACTTCATTTGCAGCACCAACGAAGCCTCAACCTAGAGTGAGTTCCATTCTGCTAGCAAAGTGAGGGAGCTAATATATCTCAGCACCCACCAAGGGTGGTCCACAGAGCCTGATGCTCCTGGACATTTTCCAGTGGACTGCATTTCCAGGGAAAAACTATCTATTTTTGTTACAAGAACATGCAGTTTGAAAAGTACATGTGTAGGGTGCTTTTTAGCCCCAAGTATGTAGAAATTTGCAATGTTTAGGAAATTCTTCTCAAAAGCCATTTGATAAAAAAAGCTTCCCTATCATGGTTGACCTTGGATTCATCATGCAATTTTCTTAGGAACAGAGGATTATCTTTGCATTTCAGTTTTACCATTTTGGCTTGACATTTTTCCTTTGGGACACTGGACACAGTCGTAACAGCAACTCTGCTTCCCTTCTTGCTTTTGACGGAAATCCCCTGGGTGGCAGCTTTCCATACACACAGAAAGAGGCAGTGCCTGGCCCAAGGATGGGGAAAAGGGAGAAGTAAAGTGTCACCATTCAAAACTCCTGTTTGGAAAATGATATGTTCAACAGTCCAGCCACATTACAGCTGGAACTATAGGATGACATGTGTACAAGCAGTCACAGATCTGACAAACCTCTGTCTCTGTGGGCAATATTTCCAATTCTTATCCTGCTTTCCAAATTGCAAGTATGCCTCCATGTACACACGTATCAGGAATGCAAAATCCAGTATGTTAATGGGCTTAATCTTTCAATGGAAATTCAATCTGGACATAGCAATTCAATTAAAAATGGGAAGATCTGAGCTGCACTCAAAGCTACCTGGTTGAAGCTGCTGTGCCATGTGATGGCCTCATCCTGAATGGTGAACCTCACATTTGAAAGACCTTGGGGATCCAGCTTTCCAACTTTCACTCGATGAAAGGATTGGTTTGGGAATGTGACCCAGTTCACAAGATCAAATCCTGTCAACAGTATTCCATTGTGGTCAAAAGAAATCTCATCTCCCACAGTGTTGTTAAATGAGATGCTTTTCAGAAACGGGTGTAGCTGGATGTGAAATGAAAACACAAGGTTTTGCAAGCAGATTGCATGCATACTGTTTGAAACTACCTTGCCATCCTGAAAGGGACAATTTAACTCATTGCTTATACCTATATGGGTCTGTGTCCACATCCATGTCTGAAATTCACAAGGTTTAACTATGCATCATGTGCAGAAGTCCTTCCTTTGATCTGTCCTGACTCCCCCACTCATCCGCTTTATGGGATAACTCCAGATTCCTCCAGATAAGAGAGGCAGAACAATGTCTTCCTATCCATTTCCTCCTCCTCATTTGCATTATTCTATACACTTGCATCATGTTTTTATATGCAAGTTTCCCAGTGTGCATTTTTGATAGCAACTAACATTTTTGATAGCAACTAGCATATTGAAATTTGAATAGAATTTTCACAAATATATAATATATATACGTGAGATGAGGCACAGAAATAACCGGATTGTGCTTATTGTTTTCCTGGAAAATCATCTGGAGGTCGGCTAGATGTACATCATAGAACTAGATCTCCTCCTACATGCCCTCACAAACCGCTGACTGGCTAGGTATATCCTATGAATAGCCCGGTCTGTATTTAAACTACACTCACTACACGTGCTGCTGCGATAATGTTAGGGGGGAAATTCACCAAGACAGCACTCCCACACACAATGCTTTTTCCATAAAGCAGTTTTTGAATGGAAAGAACATTCCTGTCCTCCATCATCCTCCTTATTCACCCAATTTAGCTCCCTGTGATTTTTACTTGTTCCCAAAAATCAAAGGGAGCACGTTTTGCATAAATGGATGAAATGAAGAAAAAAAAGGCAAGCTTGTTGAAGAGCCTCATGCAAGAAGACTTCCAGCACTGTTTCAATCAATGGAAAATACACATGGAACAGTGTAGAGATCGGGAGGGGGAATATATAGAAGGTGATGATGTTCAGAATGATGTAATTCATCAATAAATATTTTTATTACTAATTCGGTTATTTTTGTGTCACACCTCGTATTCATCAGAGAACTCCACTGCAAAACTTTTGAGGTATGTAGCAATGCACTCCTAGATCTTTTGAACCTAGATGGTAATGCGGTGGATGACATGCTTACTGCAAGTAAACCAGGGTTATTTCATATTCCTACCATGATGTTTCTTGAGATTCCTTAAGAGATGCCATGGTAAACTTATCCAGAGAAGGCATCTTGAACTATCAAGTGAAAACATACTAATGTAACATTGCTATCCCTCATTGCTCACTCCGGTGCAGTTGGATAAGAATTTCCAAAAATCCAGAAGATGATTGGAGATTTTTTAATGTATGTGTGCTTATTCCAATGGGGGGGGGGGATAGCATGTTTGTCCATCCTTGGCCCAGAGAGTTGAGAGCTCTCTTGGAAAAGCCCAGGATGGAAAAGCCATGTATTCAGCAATGTTAACGCTGAGTTAGCTTTGCCACATTTTTTATTGACAAGCTTCCCATCTTGAATAGCTACAGTGCTGTAACATCACTGTCTGGTCAGGTGATTACCTGCCATGGCTCCTGATCCTGAAGATTCCGTCTTCCATGATTCCCATTTGCTCTGCGTCCAAACTGAAGGGCATGGAAAGCACGTGCCACTGCATGGACTGCATTGTAGACATTGTAGCTGTAGCCGGTCATGCTCATTTCAAAAAAAGCCCCAGGGAGGCTCTCCAGCTTCTCCTCCCCGGTGCACACACCCTCGGCTCTCTGGTTAACAAATGTTTTAGGAAATACACAGTCAAAGGCCTGCTCCCAGAAGTCTTTGATGAAACCATCATCTCTTGGTAAAAAGTGATTTCTGCTTTGAAGAAATGCTTTGAAACCTGGCACTTCATCTGAGTGAACTGCAAAGGACAGAGCACCGTGGATGACTTGTATATCCCAGGCCCTTTGATAAAGGTATGATGTGAGCTCCATCTTAGCTGTCATGATCCACACCTTACCTTTGGGCTCAGTTGACACGATTTCCATTTGGGGCAGGTAGAGCAACAACCTCAAATGCAGAACATTATTTTCATAGACTATCACAGCATTGGCCTTGCTCTTCATGGAAACATGATATGTTCTTATTAGCCAACTCAAGTCATCAAAAATGCTACTGAGATAGAACATCTTTATTCTTTCTAAGAAGGCCACACAGATGTCATGGAGTGGGAACATGGGAAACATCTTCCTCACAAACCTTCCTCCATCATCCTCTTTAGCAAGGATACCAACCCAAGTCCACCTGAAGTGCAGAAGTAGCTGAATAATCCCCCTATATTGATAGGGTTCATTTAGGACCATCTGGTAGAAAAGATGGGATTCACCTTCCTCATGCATCTCGGGAGGAGAGCCATATGTTATCTATTTAAATGGAAATGACAAAGGAAGTTGCAGATGAGAAAGATTTGAAAGCTGAACATAAAGTGTGCTGATTTTTTACTTTTAAGGCTTGCTTGCATATATACATAAATTTAAGATATATATGTACAAGGACCATTCCATCAAATACATCAAAGAGTTCAAGTTGAAAGGATTTTTTTTCCAATTCAGTTAAATATTTAGTATTGTACATTTCATTATGTTGTATCAAGATTGACAGATTTGCATGTTCAGATGTTGTTGTTGAGTCACAAAGTCATGCCTGACCCTTCACAACCCCATGGACAACATTCTTCCAGGCTCTCCTGTCCACCATCCCTTGGAGTCCACCCAAGCCCATGCCCATCACCCCAGTGACTCCATCTAGCCACCTCAGCCTCTGCCCATCTCCTTCTCCTTTTGCTGTCAATGATCAGAAGTTAGAATTAGGAAATTCTGCCATTTTAGAAACCTTCCATCTTTTAAACTAGGAACATGCATCTCTGAATTTGTGGCTCTTCCAAATGCAGTCTTTCCAAACCCTACATATCATAGGAATTGATCCTGTTGGGCATGCTCAGATGTTTCATTTTCAGTTTAAGGGAATGTGGGATTTGCAATTCCTTATGCATCCTGATTTAATCTAATGGAAGCCAACATGGTGTGGTGGTTAGAATATTGGACTGGGACCTTGGGAAATCAGGGATCTAGTCCCCATTCAGCCATGAAACTGGTTGGCTTGTGCTAGTTTCTCTCAGCCCAGACTGTCTCACATGTTTGTTGTTGTGTGGATAAAACAAAGCTATGGAAGTCACCTTGAGTTGCTCATGGAATGAAAAATGCAGGCTATATTTGTTTAAAACATTTCTATGCCACCCCCATCGCAACAAAACCTCGGGGCGGCTCACAGCATAATTAAAACATATAAATAACAATTATACATGCAATATACATGCAATGTGTTGTTGATGATGATGATGATGTAAAAAGTTCTAAGTTATGATAACATTATAACTTTTGGTTTCATTGCAGAAAATTACTCTTCCACCAATTGCATGACTGAATATGTTTCTAAACTGAATCTGCAACATCCTCTTTGATTTCAAAAGTAAAAATGAGAAAGCTGATAGATCCATGTTTCCACTGTAACTCCAACATTACTAATTTGGCCTTTCTTCCCAGAAACCAATTCCAGGAGTTAAGTTAAGCCATAGCCTAAAATAAGATATAGAAGGCAATGGCTGTTTATACAAATACAAGCCTCCATACTATCTAAGAGTAGTCCTATTCTGATACCTTTTTGTTGTTGTTAGTCACGAAGTCATGTCTGACCCATAGCGACCCCATGGACAACATTCCTCCAGGCCTTCCTGTCCTCCACCATCCCCCGGAGTTCACTCAAGCTCACACCAACTGCTTCAGTGACTCCATCTAGTCACCTCGTTCTCTGCCGTCCCCTCCTTCTTTTGCCATCTATTGTCCCCAGCATTAGACTCTTTTCCAGGGAGTCATTCCTTCTCATTAGGTGGCCAAAGTATTTGAGTTTCATCTTCAGGATCTGGCCTTCTAAAGAGCAGTCAGGGTTGATCTCCCCTAGGACTGAACGGTTTGATCGCCTTGCTGTCTATGGGACTCGCAGGAGTCTCCGCCAGCACCACAATTCAAAGGCCTCAATTCTTTGGCGCTCAACCTTCCTTATGGTCCAGCTTTCACAGCCATACATTGCAACTGGGAAGACTATAACCTTGGCTATACGTACTTTTTTGGCAGGGTGATGCCTCTGCTTTTTAGTATGCTATCTAGATTTGCCATAGCTTTCCTCCCCAGGAGCAAGCGTCTTTTAATTTCTTGGCTGTAGTCCCCATCTGCGGTGATCTTGGAGCCCAAGAAAATAAAATCTGTCACTACCTCCATTTCTTCCCCATCTATTTGGCAGGAAGTGAGAGAACCGGATGCCATGAACTTAGTTTTCTTAATATTGAGTTTCAAGCCAACTTTTGCACTCTCCTCCTTCACCCGCATCAAGAGGCTCTTTAGTTCCTCTTCACTTTCC
>NW_025336554.1:1344163-1431855 GCF_004798865.1 Varanus komodoensis
TTGAGTTTCAAGCCAACTTTTGCACTCTCCTCCTTCACCCGCATCAAGAGGCTCTTTAGTTCCTCTTCACTTTCTGCCATGAGAGTGGTATCATCTGCATACCTGAGGTTGTTGATATTACTCCCAGCAATCTTAATTCCAACTGGTGATTCATTGAGGCCCGCCTTTCTCATGATGTGTTCTGCATATAAGTTAAATAGGCAGAGTGACAGTATACAGCCTTGCTGAACTCCTTTCTCAATTTTGAACCAATCAGTGGTTCCATGTCCAGTTCTCACTGTTGCTTCTTGACCTGCATATAGGCTTCTTAAGAGACAAATAAGATGGTCAGGTTCTCCCATCTCTTTAAGAACTTGCCACAATTTGTTGTGATCCACACAATCAAAGGCTTTAGCATAGTCAATGAAGCAGAAGTAGATGTTTTTCTGGAACTCCCTAGCTTTCTCCATGATCCAGTGTATATTGGCAATTTGATCTCTAGTTCCTCTCCCTCTTCGAAATCCTGCCTGCAGTTCTGGTAGTTCTCGGTCCACATACTGCTGGAGCCTAGCTTGTAGGATTCTGAGCATAACTTTGCGAGCATGTGATACCTTTTGGGTAGACTAAATTCTTTTCCTCCCTTTGCAATTTACTGCACATCACTAATATGAATTCTAAAATATCACTGATAGAGCTACCAGGTTTCCATGTATAAAATTTCTTGCAATAAAGATCTGCAAAGCTTTTAATACTCACCTTGTTTTATATGCTGCCTCAAAAAAGGAAAATTAAATTTCAATATAACACAGACATACACACCTATGTCATTATATCACACTCAAAAAGACAATATGTGCATATTTTCTGAAAGTCTCATGCCTCACTCCACAAATCCTACTTGTGGAATTTTGTAGATGCCCAAGATATCTGCCATATCAAGGGAGGTTTGAGAGTATTGTGCTCCAATAACTGCCATCAAGAGGTTCTGAAGACAGCACTTGTAATTGGGGATAAATCTCTTCCAGTTGTCAAAAAGCTCCATGGTGGCATGATAGGTCCATCTTCCACCATAACTGTCATAGACGATGGAACCCAGGGTGACATTTGGCAATATCTGCTGGTTTTCATTGATTTCCTTCACAGCAAAT
Organism: Varanus komodoensis; assembly: GCF_004798865.1. Lineage (NCBI taxonomy): Eukaryota > Metazoa > Chordata > Lepidosauria > Squamata > Varanidae > Varanus > Varanus komodoensis. Next base: position 1,345,291 of record NW_025336554.1, read on the forward strand.
ATCAAGGCCAAGATGTGTTGGTAGTTCTTAGTCAGGAAGCTGCCATGAGAATTAAATGTTGCACCAATATATATTATTTTATTTAGTATTGACAACATTTCTACCCTCTTTTTACCCAAAATGGGTCTCAAGACAGCTCACGAACCAGTAACAAAAAATTAAAATACAATGTAAGAATATATACTAAAATGCCAATCTAAAATAAAATAAACCCTAAAATTCTGGGGAAATAAAAAGCATTTGGCCTGCTGCCAAAAGCAATAAAATGTCAGCACCAGGCACATCTCTTTGAAAAGCAGATTCCAGAGCCTGCAGGCTATTATAGGAATTACATATTGCTCTCGCAAAATCATTGCAGCTAAGTAGGAATCCTTCAATGAACCTGTATTTTAACATGGCTCAGTGAATTTAAATGTAGTTTAGGGTTGAAACTTGAGTCAATGCGTTAGAATAGTTTTATCTGGAAGTTAACTTTTCTGAACAAGGAGGATTACAGCTATCATATGCAGAAGAGGACAAGGGACGATGCCAAGGACTATTGTCTCTGTGCTCCTCTGATTTTGCAAAGCAGCTGGATGGACATTTCCACCTGCCTAGCTGTGCTGTTTAGAGGGGAGGAAAGGCCTCTGAGATGTCACTAGGAAAAAGTTTATCCTTGTGGCTCCAGTCCCCGCCTCTCCTCAATGCTGAAACACTCTCTAAGACCCTTCTCAAGTATCACTCTTTGACACTGGATATAGAATTCTGAAAATTTCTATTGTCTTCTAGATGCCTTCCAAGGTACATGGGATTTTGGTATTAATTAATTAGTGTTGGGTTTAAATATCATGAAGAAGCAGAGAAGGCATTTTCAGAGGGGGATTTGTACAAATTTGTTTTGTGACTTTCTGATGTATGTATATGTGTGGATCTGTATTTGTTTGAGATTTTCTAAATAGATATGAGGACATGGTGAACACAATACATGATGCATTTTAAGGAGGCAAAAACAGGGACACACAGTTGGGCAAGGATATAATTCCTATAGTAGTATGTTTTTAATTGCAGGTATTCTTAGCTACATGCTAGATTCCATGTTAGTCTTGAATAGCAAAATTACATGGCATCTGTTGTGCTATATGTACTGACACATATAGTATTGTACACACGGATAGCTAAGCCATCAAGATTTAGCTATGTTATTTGTACAAGTGTGCTAAAATTTCTAAATATGCCTTTTGCATCTAATAATTCTATGACTAAGATTCAAGCCATTTCTACTTCTTCCCTTCCTTAAAATATCAGCATTACTAATATGATATTTAATTAATAGGAACTCCTTTTAGTGCATGGTATGACTGGAAAAGTGTTTGAGAAGAATATGGAACAGGTAATAACAAAGGAAAAATGAGGATTTTAATAGAAAGACCACACTGACTACTATTGAAATACTGTTTTATATAGAATTCCTCAAGAAAACAACATTTTAATGCTCTTTTAAGACTTGGGAATCAGTATAGTTGATTTTAATATGTAGAACTGGATTATTTAAAATTAGATTCTGGATCAATGTATAAGAAGTAAAGGTAACTTACAGGGGTTCATCAATAACTGAATGATATGGGTGTTCATTGAATCTCTCTGGGTCTCTCGGCATGAAGACAAGAGAAGTTACACCCCCAATGATGAGGTCACCAGGTTGAACATATCTGTGAAGAATAGGCAGAGGATCACCAACACTACACTGTTTAATATGAGACATGCATGCCATGAAAGGCAGCATCAGAAGAATAAACATCAATTTTAATATAGAAAAAGCCATCATATTGCAGATAAATTGAGTTAGAACCATTTGCTTGGTTCCTCTATGATTATTAAAAGTCTTCAAGGATAGACAAGTTTGATCTGAGTATCCATTGACTCCTCACTCTCCTCACATAGACTTGGTGGGAGATTCAACAGCAATCAAAGGACTTCTTCACACAGCATATTGTTAAATGGTGACATTCACTTCCACAAGTTGTAGAGAAAGCCACCAATTTGGATAGATTTAAAGGGGGATTAGGTACTTTCATGGAGAACAAGGCTATCAGTTTCTACAGTCGCTATGATTTGCTGCTACATCCAGGATCAGGGCAGTATGAATTTATGTACCAATTGCTGAGCAACATGGGAGGGAGGGTCCCATTGCACTCATGAGCCATTTGTTTATTTCCTGTTATGTCTACCCCCAAGAAACAGAATTAATCATAAACATTTTGATAATTGCATAAGGAAAGAGGTTTTAATTTCTCTGTGTCATTGTGAAAATGCACACTTCTAATCAATACTAGTATGTTTTAACCAAGTAATAGATCAGCAAGTGTTAGGTCAATTTGGATTGCTGCAATGTAAATGAAAAGCATCAATGATGGCAACATGGAAGCTTCTGAGATAAAGGGAGTGTAGGAGAACAGGAAAATATTTTTATTAGTGAAAATACTACATGAGTATGCATATATAGTTGTATGTCTATATATAAATACACACACACGTGCACACACAGTGTTGATATAGAAGTCATCAAGGGAAAAGTTCAACTCATAATGGAAAAGGTTCGTGCTAATTGTGGCTTTTGGTTTATGGCAGTCTGTGCAGTGCAAGTGATGATGCTAATTTTGTTTACTAAGATCCAGGAAATTCTATTCACTGGCTGGAGACCTCCATCTCTGGAATAGGTTCTCCAGAGAGGTACACCTGGTGCCATCGTTCTTACCATTTGAGTGCTAGGCAAAGGCATATCTCTTCTCCAGCTCTTTTAACATTTGATTTTAATAATAATTTTGTTCTTTTTAACATGACCCTGGTTTTTATTATGTATCCACAGTTGCTTGTTTAAGCCTTTTATGTAATTATTTTAATTTGTTTGGGTATGTTTCTGTATTATTGAAGTTTTGTTAATATTTTTAGTTTTGCTGTTTTTAGAATGCTGTTTTAATTGTTGTAAGTGGCACAGGGAGCCCAATCATGGGTTATGGTAGTGGCATATAAATTAAAATAATAAATACATACATGCATATTCTCATCCCAGAAGTCCTGAGATAAACTGGAGTTCTGTTCAAACCACAGATTTCCAGTGTAGTTTTCTGAAAATATCATTGACCATTTCAAAGAAATGAAAGAAACAAAACAGCATAATATCAGACTGGATGTCTCACCGTGATGGGACATCAAATTTGGGAGTTCTCCAAATGAGAATGGGGAACTTCAGTTACCCCTACAGTGACTACATATGTTCAAATCATGAAAAAGAGGAGATGTCTCAGTGCTCCAAATGACTTATGCTGTAGAACAGTTAAAGAAGTAACCAGAGAGGTGGTAATACTGGACTCAATCCTTTGTGGTGTCACCCAGGATCTTATATGAAATGTGACTATTGTCGAAGCAATTAGTAGCAAAGTGTCATCAAAATCCAGCACTATCACATCTAAATTCAGAAGATGCAACTCCTCTGAAATGATGGAAATAGTGAAAGGGAATTTGAAAATGGAGTTGTCAAGAAGGTTAAATCCCTTCAAAATGCTTGAAGGTTACTAGAAGTACAAGGTTCAGTTTTAGAATGCTGGCAACTAGTCCAAGAGGCCAATGGCATAGTTATTATGAAGGCATTAGAGCAGGGGCCCTCAAACTTTTTCAATAGGGGGCCAGTTGAAAGGTGCCAGTGATGGGCATGGGCCACCAAAGCGATGCAGTCAGGGGGTGAATGCTGGGGCCAGGGGAAGGGGGTGCACACGTGCACGTGCAGAAAGGCAGGGGCATGTGTGTGCAGAGATAATTTTCTCCAAGCGAGTCCAAAACATTCTCCCTGTGAGCAAGCTGGCACCTTGGGACTTGCTTGGAGAAAAGGATCTCCCGGCAAGGCGCTGGCTTGCTCGCAAGGAAAGCCTTTTCTCCGAGTAAGTCCAAAACTATCGTCCTCTCGCTTGGAGAAAAGTATCTCCTGAAAAGGCTCTGGCTTGCTCGCAAGGAGATTCTTTTCTCCAAGCAATTCCAAAATGATCTCCTTGCGAGCAAGCTGGCACCTCGCCATGCGCGCAAGCATGTGCACGCACACGTGGTGAGCTATGGCGGGCCAAATGAATGGGCATGGCAGGCCAGATCCAGCCCACAGGCTGTAGGTTGAGGACCCATGCAGTAGAGGAAAGAAATCTCCTAAGACCATGGAGATCTTACTAAATTAGGAAAACAAAAACAAACAAATAAATCTCCTATGCAAAGGAGATGCAAGCAGACAAGAAGAGGAGGAGGTGGTGGTGGTGGTGGAGGATCAAGGCCAACCATGTTAGTCAAATTCTCAGTCTTCCAAATGCAAACGCATAATAGTAGGCTGATAGCAACATATACAGAAAATAACCAAAAGTGCTAGTCTCCATCTTTAAAACAGCACACTGTTTATGGGGCACATAGCATTATAAATTATGCTCCCTTTCAGGAAATGCACAGGCTTGATTACTTGATTAAATTCTAATGATTTTTCTTCCTCTAACAGGAACTAGTGTCGGCTGCCAAGTTAGATGGCTTTAAAAAGGGAGTTGGACAAATCTGTGGAAGAGAAAGCTATCATGGCCACTAGCCATGGGCTACCTCCATTATCCAAAGCCACATATCTGCATATTTATTCATTTAAATCTTTTGTAGACTGTCCCATTACAAAATGTAAGAAAAAATAAATAAAACACAGTGTCCAAAAATTTGCTAATAATAAAACCCCAATTAAAACTGTCAGGTCTTAAAACATAGGGAAAATAAAAAGGTTTTGGCCTGGTGCTGAAAAGAATAATGTGATGATGCCAGGCAACCTCTCTGGGGAGTGAATTCCACAATTGGGGTGCCACCCTCCTAATCTCCTTCAGGGAGGGCACTCAGAGAAGGGTGTCTGCTCCAGATCTTGAGGTGCAGGCAGGCATATATGGAAGGAGATGCTCCTTCAGGTAACCAGGCCCAAAGTCATTTAGGGCTTTAAAAGTCATCATCAGCAATTTAAATTGGGCCCAGGCTTCAACTGGAAACCAGTGTAGGTGAAAAAGGACTGGCATTATATGTTCATACGTGCCGGTCCCTGTTAACAACCTGGCAGTTCTGTTCTGGACCAGTTGAAGTATCTGGACCATCTTCAAGGGCAGCCCCACATACAGCATATTACAGTAGTCCAATCAGGAAGTTACCAGGGCATGGGTCACTGCTGCCAGGCACTGCCCATTCAAATAGGAGCATTGATCAGCCAAAGCTAAAGGAGAGTGCTCTTCACCACCACCACCTGGGATTCCAGGGACAGCTCCAGGTTGAGGAGCACCCCCAAACTGCACACCCTGTCCTTCAGGAGGAGTGCAACCCCGTCCAGAACAGGGTTAGAAGCACCTACCCTGGAGGCTAAACCACATATGCCAGTTGCTTAAGAGCTTGGTCAGGAAATGCTCTTGTACTCCTCCTGCCTGAAAGACCCAAGAGCCATCCACTGGAATTCATCAAGAAGTGTTGACAGAAAGGAATTTCTGTGTATGTGCCTACAAAGATGCTCGTTTCCTAGTCCTTGAAAGTGAAAGGGACTGGCTTTGAATTACATCTTGTCCATATGCCTTTGCGTTATCTGCTTTTGGGCCCTTAATTTGCTTATAATTGACTATGAATATTTAGAATCTCATTGAACTGTTAGGAACAACCAAAAGGAAAGAAAGTCACAGCTGGAATATTTCTATACTGAAATCAGTAATTCTGACTCCAAGCAGACAGAATACTGTTCAGTATTGTGAAAGATCTGATAATGTGTATAAAAACATGTACTTTCTTTTTTCTGCTGTTTGGAGATAGAACAGGAGGCTATTTAAGCCAATTATCTTCTGTTTGATTGCTTTATAGTCTTGTGATAAAAAGCATTCACTTTTGCTGTAGCTCCAGACCAAGGACAGCAGAAATAAATTCCCTTGATCTGGAATTGTATAATACCCTTTGAAAGAATACAAAAGGGAATCAATTGCCCTCCTCCTCCTTCTCTATAATTCCAGAGCAAGTCATTCATTAAATATACTAGAAGAAACCAGTCGTAAACACACAGCAACACCACACTATACTATTGTTTAATTCCTTTTCTTTTGCTGTTCAGTGTTATTTGGATAAATGTTCCATGTTGTTCAGCTATATGAAATGGAACACTTTTGTTCAAATGTAGCAAACAAGCTTTCTTCTAGGATCCCACAAGGAATCCTCAGATTTAAACTTGTAATTTCCCATTTAATTATCATATGCACTGTAGCAATTTTGTCACTTTTCAAAATCCACGGACATGCAATAATATTAAAGCGAACCAGAGAATCGTGGAAGGATGGCATAAATATACACTCTAGAAAGCATTAAAGCAGGCTGGGGCAAAGAGTAGGCAGGGACTGACCACTATATGTGAGATCATGGATTCTGAGGTCCAGGCATATCAGTAGGCTAAAACATAAACAGAGCAATCCAGATCAGGTCATTTTAGTTTCAGTGTTAAATGGAAATGTGGAATTTCTGGACAGAGGGAAGATTTGTAATGCATATGAGGGTGTTACTGGGTTTTTTGCTAGCTTTATTTTATCAGACAAAATGCAAATCTCCCATTGTTAAATGCAATGATTGTTCTGCCTCCCCTCCCCTCCACAAGTATCATCAGCAGGGAGAGCTCATCATTGGTGGAATCGTTTCTCACAGTTTTATCATTTCCAGTGCCATCCGTTTTACTGAGGAACCCCCACCTATGCTCTCTGATGAAATTAAGTAAGGCACAAACTCTGTATTTACTTATGCACACCACTTTCCAGGGCATCACCAGAGTGCATAACTCAATAACTATAAACATGTAACAATAAAAGTTCATTAAACCAATCAGTGGTTATACATTTTCATAACTTATGTTGCCACTGGAGTGATTTGTGTCAGAGGCTGAAAACTGAGCTCAATGTCCTATTAGATTTGGCGGTAAAAAAAAAAAAAATGAAATTAAAGAGAACAGTAAAGATTAACACATTTATTCTTATACAAGTAATTCTGGCCAAGGTCCACTTGATTTGGAAATTAGACAGGAAAGGGATGGGGCATATGAGGACTGTACTCTGTATCTTCAGAGGTAGAAAAAAATGTTAACAGCAGCCATGGACCACTGATTTTGGAATGAGACCATAGCAATGGGAAATAGCTTAGTGCTTTACCTCACACTGTTTACCTCTTCTGCAGTGGGGTTGCCAATTTCCCTGCATAATAAAACTTTCAGGAACAATAGAGGTGTCTATTGCAGTGCAGGGCAAAGGAATTAACCACTTCCTCCCAGTGGCCAAAGATAATGCTAAATGAAGGGATTTTTAAATAACTCACCAAAGTCTGTCTAATACCAACTTGGAGAGTTAAAGGATATCTCAAAAATAAGGCAAGCTTAAAGAAGCTCCAAAACTCTTTGCTGAAATTTTATCTAAGTGGAGGGAGAATAAATAAATTGTAACTGCAAAATGCAGAGATGGGAGTAAAGGGCCAAAATTGTCATGAAATTCCTCTAGTTCCCCACCCTCCTCATTTGAGTAAGAAGATAAGATGATTTCGGGGCACACACTGGGATAGATTGAAGATTTGAATTCTCTTTCCAACCTCTTTAACAACTCATGCTTACTCTATATTTATTGCCTCTCAACTGCTCCCTTGTTTTGACTTCCTTTCATTTCTCGCTCTCTTTCTTGCTCTAAATTCTGTATGATTTTTTATTTCATAATGCAAAAATGTCAGAGTGCAGCAGGGGTACAAAAACACTGGCATTAAATGTAGGAATCTTTTATCTGCATGACCTTTTTGTACCTTTTAGCTGCTGAATCTTAATATGATTTGATTTCAAATACAGCAGATTTTACTTGCTTCACCTGATTTAAATTGAGTTCCTGCTCACTATGAAGAGCCCCTGTGCCAGAACAAGAGCTTATGTTGTAGTTTGCTTTCTGTAGCAGCATACCAGATATCCAAGGAAAATCACTAGAGTGGCATGCGGGCAACAGGCTTTCTTCACTATCAGACTCCAGCAACTAGTATTGCAACCGTTGCTACTTCTGATCCTGCAGACAGCGCATGATTACCTTGATTAGTTGTCCTTGCTCCTCTATGCATTTATGTAGTCTCATTCTAAAGCCATGTAACTTGGTGGCCATTATCTTACCACTTGCTACAGAATCCCATAGTTCAGCTATGGATCACGGTTAATTGCATCTTCCTTTTGTCTCACTGGAGAGACAAAGTCAGATACACTGAATAATCCCAGTTCCATAAGAGTATATTTTCCCTCTGCTTTCTGATGTTAAAAACCCTCTACTTTGTCACCCTTTACCCTACTTTCATTATTTTCTATACTTCAAATAAGGTATGTGGGTTGGTCAATTGCCCCAGTACTGAATAAGGAATTCCTGATACTGCATGTCTATGTGATTGACTGAAATATTGTTGTCTAAAGTTTCAGCACCAAATGCTTCAGTTTATCATGCTCTGCTCAGTATGCTTACTTTTGAAAGCAGCATTTTTTAAAAAAATGTTTTAGCTGTTTAGTTATCTAACCTTTTGTGTAGAATGCATCACATTAAATGTTGATATAAATATTGCAATAAATTATAGGAGTAAGGGTGAAGCAAAAGAAGCTTTTTGAAAGTAGAAAGGATCTTTCTGATGCAGATTGCAATTGTTGTTCTAGAGTGGTGCCCAATCATTATCAGCACATCTTGGCCTTTGCATTTGCTGTCAAGGAGATCAATGAAAACCCTCAGATCTTGCCCAATCTCACCTTGGGCTTCCACATCTATGACAGCTATTTCAATGCACAGCAAACCTATCATGGCACAATGCTGCTCTTGTTCACAATGGAAAGCTTTGTCCCCAACTACACATGTGACACGGAGAAAAACCTGATGGCAATTATTGGGGGACTGGACCCTGAAACCTCACTTCACATGGCAACTGTCTTGGATACTTATAAGATTCCACAGGTGGGATTCCCTTTATTTCTGTCTCTGTGCACTATGGGTGTTTCACACTTCCAGATCAGAGCTTTTAAATTGCATTTAGAAATGTGTGCATTTCACATCATCAGATGGGCCATCTATTTTGCATGGATTCAGACTAAGAAGTAGAGCTTTAATGGTCCATTAAAGAATGAGGAGTGTTTGGGGGACTTCGTTGTGATCTTGTGCCCACCAGCAGGGATGGAGATGTCCAGGAACAGAGCAGGAGAAGAAGGCAGGAAACAATGGCTTTTTTCTATCACTTAAAAGTGACAAGGCAGAGAACCAAGCAGAATCCTCTTTCTGACAACTCATGCTGTCTGAAATGCCATGACTAAGCCTGCATTTTCAAGAGAAGTTGGAAGGTAGGAATAGCTGCCACCAACAAATGGCATTGGTTCCATGACTGCTGCTCAAACACCCAGGGCATGGAGTGGATCCTGTGCTCCTTTTTTCTGAGCCTCACACATAATTCAACTTGATCTCCAAGCATCAAGTTTAAATGCGACAGAAGTTGCGATGTAGGTACTGAGCATAACAGAGGAGACATTCGGTAGTGGCTATTCAAGAGAGCGCTACACAGAGGCATAAGCTGCAGAAGTAGTGGAGATCCTTTTAATGCCCAGACTTAGCAGCCAGGCCCACACCAGCCCTGCCACAAGTTCCCTCACTGCCTGACTGAGGAGGTGACACCCACCATGCCTGCACCCTTTCCTGCTGTTCCCTACCTATGTCCCAGTCCATGCCGCACTGCACCACTTTCCTAGAAGAGGATCTGCTGCTTCTGGCTGCCTGGCTCTCCATAGAGGTGACACAGCAGTGAGAAAAAGTGGGGTGGGGGTATGCCTAGAGAAACAGAGCAGGCCCCTCTCTGTCCCACAGTGTGCGCTAACCACTGCCAGTTGTTTCAAATACCATGGGGGAAGATTGGGTGGTGGGGTTCTTCTGAGCACCCAGTAGAGTTGGGGGCAGTGGTAAAAGAGGGGTGAATTTCTTGCTCTTCCATCCTTGGCTACCTGATGTGGGTATCTCATGGGCCAATTCCAAGCCGCAGTGTAGAACAGCATGACTTAAAGTCAGAAAGCTGGTATGCAGGTACATGGGGACAGAAAGAGCTATAATTGTGTGGTTTTTGTTTAAACAGTGGGCAGACAACCATGTAGAGGTTTCCTCATAGAGTCACTTTTTGTACATAACACATTCTGGTTTTCTGAGGAGACAATAATGAGTGTGCCAAGTAGGGATTCATAAAAAGTAGTTTCAGTTCATTTCTGGTCGGGATTTGTCCCATGAACTACTTGTAAATATAGACTTAAATTCAATGTACTGTCAAAATCTGTACATATTGGAGTATTCAATGGCATGTACACATTTGAAAAAAGGACATGAAATGTGTACTTTTGAAAAATGCTCATAAGCACACTTTCATCAATGGGAGAAGATGCCTAAATCTCAAAGATGTGTGCCATTGATGTGTATATTTGAATAATTCAAGCAAAAGTGCATACTGTTCTTTTGAGACTAGAACAAGACCCACAATCTTGAAGTGGAATATGCTTCAAGAGGGAAATTGGGGGATTCTGATTTTCCTTGCACACACAACACTTGTGCTAGAGCAAAAAAGGTTGGTCAGTCGCCTCAAGCATGGAGGGCCTTCCATCCTGACTGCACTTGATGCTTGTTCTGCGGTGGGTTTCTTGGAGAAGGGGGTCTGACTCTGCACTTGATTCATGTGAGTAACCATGGCATGAAAGGAGACTGTATGACCTCATTTATTTTAGCTACCTTTCCAGACAAAGTCCTCTCGCATAACTAGACCATTATGAAAATATTTATAGCTGCAACACAATAAAGCTAAGCAGCACAAATTTTAAATAAAGGAAAAAACCCAGTCAGAATAAAATAGTTATAACAAACGTTAGCCATATAGTACTAAACCCATAGCATATCCAGGAGAATTCATTAAACTTGACTTGGAATAGATATACCTTCAAAACATGTTTGAGTACTGACCATATCCCTTCATTCTGGTCTGCTCACTAACTATTTAAAGGGACCAACTGACCAATAATTGGGAGGTGGTTCCACAGAGCGGGGCTTGCAACTGAGAAGGCCTTGCCACTAGTGTCTAGTACATGGTTCTCAAGTCACAGGCATGTTTATTCAAGCACAAAAGGTCCTTTGAATAATCTGGTCCCCAAATGGTTAGGACCAGGATACACAAACAGCCCAGAGAGTACATGCAGCCCTCAAGGGCTTTTCTGTGTTTCCAGGGAGCCTTGTCCACACCATCACCACAAATTCCCCACCACTTGCACTTGCCACTCCTAACTCCCAGAGATCCTCACATAGTTCAGTCTTTCCCTAGTACTGCTAACAAGAGCAACCTGGGTCAGGATCATTGGGAAAGATGTCACAAAGAAGGCCCTTTACTTTGTGTGCTCATACAGATAACGGGGATGTGTGTTTGAATCCATGCACATGTGTGTGAATTTGCATGGTAACCTCCAGGCTCTGGCTGGCTTTCTTTCACCCCTGATTTGGCACTGAACAAGCTGGTACTGCATGGGTGTCCACCAGGAATTGAATCCAAAGGCCTGCTGCACTAGCAGTGTCCCTCTTCTGCACATGTGGCTTGTGGTCTTTGACTGTGCGCCTCTTGTGCTGCAGAAGGTTGTATAGAGCTCAGGGTGGCATACCTGTTGGAGTTGTTACTCATGACACTATGCTCACAGTTGCAGACCCTTGTTCACTGCATGAATAGTATAGGCCATTCAGCTTCCAGAGTGAATGGACTGAGAACATACACCAGTTATATTTGAAGTACTTTAGATGCTTAAAATTGATTCATCGTACTTTAATAACTTCTGCCTTTTTCTCTTCTATTCCATACCTCTCTCCAGCTCATATATGGCCCTGCTCCAGTGACAAATGACAAAAACCCAGGTCTTTCCTTCTACCAGATGGTCCCTAAAGAAATGGTTCAGTATGCAGGGATTCGCTCTTTGCTCCTGCATTTTAGATGGACATGGATTGGGGTCATTGTTATGGACACTGACACGGGAGAAAGATTTGTGCAAACTGCACTCCCTTTCTTTTCTCGGAGTGGGATCTGTTTTGCCTTCATAGAAAAAAGCCGCACACTAACTTTTGTTGACAAAATTGAAGACATTCTGGAGCAGGGAGTGAAAATCTATGCTAAAGTATTGAACAGCAGAGCTAATGTTTTCATGGCATATGGAGAATCGTATAGTGTTGCATTTCTGAGATGGCTGCCAAGTCTATCAGAAGCAGAACAAGAGTCAAATATGTCAAAAGGTAATGTGTGGATAATGACTGCCCAAATGGAATTCACATCATTTGTCTATCAAAGGTCATTGGATATAGAAATAACCCATGGGGCTCTGTCATTCTCCACGCATTCTAATGATCTGCCAGAATTTCAACAGTTTATTAAGAGGAGAAACCCTTCAAATACAATGGGGGATGGTTTCATCAGTTTCTTCTGGCAACAGGCCTTCAGTTGTGCATTGCCAAATCAAGGTGTGCATGACATTGGGGGTGATCTCTGCACTGGGGAAGAGAAGCTGGAGAACCTTCCTGGGACTTTTTTTGAAATGAGTATGAATGGTCACAGCTACAGCATCTACAATGCCGTCCATGCAGTGGCCCATGCTTTGCATGCCATGTCTTCATCTAGATGCAGACACAGGAAAATTGGCAATGGACAAGGACTGCAACCTCTGAATCAAGAGCAGTGGCAGGTAATTCATTGAACATTCCCACTAACAGTACTTTATCTACCTTTTCTGTCTTGACTTTCAGTCATATCAACTTTTCACCTGAGGTTTTAGCAATGTTTTTGGATCCAGAAATCCATTCCAGTCATTTCTGCATCAATGCAGGGACTGTCTTATCATTAACCTTTGTATACAGCAGTGGGAAGGGTTTTTTTGATTGAAGAGCAGATATAAAATACTTTAAATAAAGTTTACAGGTGTGCCTTTAAAGAGGTTGTTCAAACAGACTGGAAATATGATAATGGGAAAATGGGGCTCTAAAGGATTTTGAACAGAATTTCAATTTGACTGACTCAAGCGTCAAATATCTAAGTCATGCTCAAAGGAAACTTTTCCTAAATTAAAGTAAGAAAAGTCAGCAATTTTCAAGCTTGACATATTTTTTTTCAAACACTTCAGCCTGTTCCCATTACTACTTTTGCCCTATAGGGGTTGGCCTATTTGAATGAAAACCATGTTCATTTCCACTGAGAAATTTCCACTGTGTTTCCTGGCATATTTTTCAAAATCAGGTTGCTTCCTGTTTTGACTAAAAATTAAATGCACATTTTGGAAAAATGCTTTTTAAATTGCCTGTCTATCTATACATGCATTTTTCATATATGATCACCAGTTTGTGAATTCGCAACATTTCCTGAAAATGAATTGTTGATGTGTTCACTTACAGGGCTGCTAATAGAATATGTTAGCATGATTTGTGAGTAAAAACTTGCTTGTTTGCTTGTAAATGCCTATTCTAAGTGCTTGTCTTTTCCTTTTCCATTTAGCTTCATCAGTTTCTGAGAGACATTTCATTTAACAACAGTGCTGGGGATGAGGTTTCCTTTGACCAGAATAGGGAGTTGGAAGCTGGATTTGATGTGATCAATTGGATTGTTTCTTCAAACCTCTCCTTTCATAAAGTGAAAGTAGGCATGCTGAATCCCCAAGATCCTTTGGGGCAAACATTCACCATCAATGATAATGCCATAACATGGCACAGCTGGTTTAATCAGGTGGGATCCCATTCCAGGAAGTATGGGAAGACTATCCATTTCTAAAAAGCAATGTGTGTCAGTTCAAATGTGAAAAGTTAATTTCAATGAACATTAGAGAGCACCCAGCATGACTTAATATAGCTCCATATTATTCCATCGTGATCCCTGTGATGCTAATTCTGGTCTTGATCCAGATTTGGTGCCCAATTGAAGTAAAGCCCAATTTTGAACTCAATGGTTGATGTTTACTTCTATAAAAGATCAGGGAATAATGAAAATGCTGGCCCAATAAACTGCAGAATGTTACAGCATTCTGGATGTGGCTTGGAGTGTAAATGACCCCAAGGTCAGGTAAATAGTAACATTGAATTTGTCTCAGGAAATCAATTCATTAATATAGAAGGAGAAATAACAAAAGTAATGAATGAATGAATGAATGAATGAATGAATGAATGAATGAAATACTATAGAATAAAATAAATGATTTGCTACATTGTTTCATAATTTCCAACAGTATTATCAAAGCATGAAAGAATGAAATAGCATCACCTTGGCTACAAAATGACCCATAAACTTAAGAATTCTGGCTTTGTTAGTCATAAGAAAAACTTGGCCTTCTTACATTATGATTTAGGTTCCACCTATTTCCATTTGTACTGAGAGTTGCCACCCTGGTTCTAGCAAGAAAATGAAGGAGGGAGAGCCATTTTGCTGCTATGATTGCATTCCATGCCCAGAAGGGAAGATTTCAAAAGAAAAGGGTAAGAAATTTATTGCAAAGAGTTATAAAACTGATTGCCAATAATGAAATGGAAATGTATGTAAAAACATGCAGACTTCCTTTCTGCAGTGTTCAAACCATCGCAAAAGGATTGCACAGCAATGGGATTGTTAGGAATTGGATGTAAAGAAAAAAGTATACTCAGATATAGCTTTCTATTATACATTTTAGCTTCCATGGCTTATTGTAATTACTCAATGTTTGATGGTTTCTTGATTGTAGGATAAAATTCCTGAAAGGAAAGTCATTGAACAAGTGTGATTTAAAACAAAAGGTTGCAGTTTATGCTTCCTTCTACAGTGAGTGGAGTCAAGATCCGAAGTGCTGCAAGTACTTTAATTCTCAAAGTACAAACCGTATAGATCACAACCACCTGTCTTTCACCAGTTTTGAACAGTTTGCTGACAAACTACCCAGAAAACTTCTGCAATAGAAGTAGTGAAGCACTGCTTCTTGACCTCCACAGAGTAGACTTACATGTTGATCAATACTATCAAAGAGATTTATACAATGTTTTTGAGATAAAACCCACCTGTTTTCTTCTTTAGACATGAATGACTGTAATGCATGTGTAGATGAAGAGTACCCAAACAAAAACCAAGATTTATGCATCCCAAAGGATATAACATTCTTGTCTTATGAAGAACCACTGGGGCTCTGTTTAGCTTGTCTCACCCTTTCATGCTTTTTGACTGCAGTGCTGACGTTGGGAACATTTCTGAAACACCACAACACTCCCATTGTCAAAGCAAACAACCGGGACCTCACCTACGCTCTCCTCATCTCCCTCCAGCTTTGCTTCCTTTGTGTTTTTCTATTCATTGGCCACCCTGAAAAGGTGACCTGCATACTCCAGCAAACAGCTTTTGGCATCATCTTCGCAGTGGCTGTTTCTTGTGTGCTGGCAAAAACTATTATGGTGGTTCTGGCTTTCATGGCTACTAAACCAGCTTCTCAGATGAGGAACTGGATGGGAAGAAAATCGGCAATGTATGTTGTTCTTTCCTGTTCTCTTATTCAAGCAGGAATTTGTACCATGTGGCTGTCAGCTTCTCCCCCATTCCCAGACTTTGACATGTACTCATTCAATGAAGAAATTGTCCTGCGATGTAATGAGGGATCCACAACCATGTTTTATTGTCTCCTGGGCTACCTTGGCTTCCTGGCCATCATCAGTTTCACTGTAGCTTTCCTTGCCAGGAAATTGCCTGACAGTTTCAATGAAGCCAAGTTCATCACATTCAGCATGTTGGTCTTCTGCAGTGTTTGGTTGTCCTTTATCCCATCCTATCTGAGCTCCAAGGGAAAATACATGGTGGCTGTGGAGATATTTTCAATCTTAGCCTCCAGTGCTGGGCTTCTGGGTTGCATCTTTTCCCCCAAATGTTACATTATTTTGTTGAGGTCTGAGCTGAATAACAGGGAACATTTAATAAGAAGTAAACAGATTTAAGAGGGATGTTAGTGTTAGTGTATATTTAAGTTTCAGTGTATATATTGCAAACTATAGTTTGTTATCCAGAGTTATTATTTACTCTGGAATGTATATTGTATTCTGCTCATTTTATCAAAGGGACTGTAATTAGTTTTGATAGTTGTAAAAATCTCCCATGAATTTTCAGTGGCCACTACAAAAGTGGGGTGAAGGATGTCATAAATATACCCAGTAAACATCAGAGCTTGGGTTAGGACTAGGGGCAGGAAAGGGTTCAATATTTGATCACTGATATTGTGAACTGCTCCCATTATACTAATTGGGACCTTTGGGATACTACTGCAAATAGGAATGGAAGGATCTGCATATAAAGTCAAACATTAGCTTCAATATGCTTGGCCTTCCTGGTTTTGTCCCTGCTTCCATTTCCCAGGAAGGCCAAGTATGTTGAGTGGGCGTATGTGGGCAAAATAGAGGCTGAGATACTCACCTGGGTAGGAAGCTTGTCACAAAAAGGGAGAGGTATCACTGCAGACACTGCTCAAAGGAGATAGAAGTAGGAATGGCAAAGACAGTGTGACTGTCATGAAAAAAGGATGGATGAAAAGGCATTATATTTGCTAATTTTCCTGTTCTTTGGTCTACTAAAGCTCACAAACATCCCAAATGAGTGGATGCTTATTTGTTATTCATAATGCTTTATGGAAACATGCTACGTAGACTCCAAGAATTTTCACTGTCAATGTATTTCTTAAGAGTCATACTATTGTGCTTTATGGCAGAATGCTTCATGGATGTTCACCTTACTACAATGGGCAATGTTTTATTCAGTAAATCTGATGGTTCTCAGACAGAGCTGGTGCTGCTTTGATTATCACAAGGCTGTGACCATATAAGTAAAATGTTTTCTCACCTGGTAGTGATATTCTATGTTTGGTGCTGGATTTTTCAGACAGCAGTAACAATAAATCCCTTTTAAGTAAAATTTGAGATGCATCTGAGTATTTTCTCCTTTCTGTAACAAACTATTAATGTTGCCAAAATCAGGATTTATTGCTTCATGGAACCCTGGGATGAATAAATCCCAGTGTATGGCTAGAAGAGGGCAAAATTAGTGGCTAAAATGCCTGTATTGGGCCATATAGAAGAGCTTGATATGAATGAGCCAATTCTTTGAGCTATTCATCTATTGCACACAGTTGTCCAAAATTTATAGCAAATCCCTCCTACTGATGAATTGGACTAAACAAAATCCTACACAATCACATGTGACAGTTTGGTTGTTTTTATGACCCTTCAAGACATCTCTATCATATAGTGAATCGTTTTGCATTTTTAGAAGGTCCTGAACTACTCAAAACTGTATGAGCATCAGGTTCTAATACTAGATGGTAATGGTTTGCACAAACATATGTTTGCACAATCACCTCCTATTCATGCACAAATATGGCATAAGATTTCAGAAATTACACAAAGTAGTCTACTTGCAAAATGCACACAGGTGATTTTTTGGGGAGAGGATATGACAAGGCTTTTATTGTGTGATCAATCACCTTGCATCAGTCATCAAAATTTTATGGGGCCCCATAAAATTCCATTTGTACTGTCCACCACTTTCCCCCATCTTCTCTTTCCCCATTCTGACCACATGAAATGCATTAAGAATGGTGAGATGGGATAGCTGTGCACTGTCTTTTGCTTGTTAGTGCTAGGAACTTAGAGGCGTATGCTTTGCAGGTGTCTTAACTTGACAGGGAAAGCTAGAAGTTGTATCCCAACACATTGTGGATTGGTCACAGGTTGGGAAAGGCAACTTTGTGTAACCAGAAAGTCACCTGCATGACCAGAATATACAGACAGTTGACACAAATGGAAACTAATATGTAGAATTAATTAGAATTATTAATTAGAATTAACATGACTAATTGAAATATGCGGGCATGAGTTAGTCTTCACTGTTATTGTAGGGTTTGACAGATCCTTGCAGGTTAAGGACTAGTTCTCACTTCTTCAAGATGTGCATGTATGTAGCCTGAATAAAGAGCTGAATGAACCTCATAAAGGCAGGTGAAGTTCTGGCTCTTTCCTCAGGAAAACAAAAACTACAAATGATTTACCTTAGCCCACTGTGACTGCAAGCTATTCATTCCATTAGATAGAAGTTTGGGTGTTCCTAGTATTTTGAAGGAGATAGCCATCAGAGCCTGAATAAAGGATCTCCCAGCCCAGGGAAATGTATGAGCAGATGTGTAAAGAAGCAGCAGGTTAGCACTTTGGAAGAACAACAGAGAAAGAGCGATCCAGTTTTCATCATCACTATGGCTTAAAGAAACTATGTAAGCCATACAGCAGCAAGTCATGGATTATGGGCAGGTGATTAAACCCTAGCACAGCTCAGTCCAGACTGGTTTGGACAACACATAGTCATGCTGGTATATTCAAAATGACCCAGCATGTATTGCAGCCCTCCTTGGTTTAAAGAACCCAGAATGGCCTCTTTGATTGCAGAACAGATCTCTTCACAGGCATGCTCTCAGGTTAAACTGAAGACTCTTCAACACTGTCGAGTTCATCTTTAAGTAAGCTATCATGAGGTAGGAGCTCTGTTCATTGTACGGAGTAACTGTTCTAATGTGTACATGAACACTGAAGAAGCTGAGCATGATGACAGTGGCCATGTCTGTTCTACCTAGCACACCAAAGAAAATTATTTTCCAGTGTTGCTCGTATAATGAATATTTCTGCACTTTTCTGTGCTCAGAGAGGAAACTATGCCCAGGGCAATAAGGAAATCTATTAGAGACGGCCTTTGTGTTGTCAGAAATGGAGTTCATCCATAGTTTCCCTATCCCCAAATGCACTGCTAGGTGTAACACCTGTCACCAGTGGCCAGGAGCCACTGACAAATTCATTCAGACTGCAAGTTACTTGTATTCCCTTCCTGATCCCCATTTCACACTGCCATGGCTCCTGGCTGGTGGAACATCGTACCATATGCTGAAATGGGATATGTGCTACAAACGTTATAATGGGAAATGATAGTTAACAGTTGACCACTGTGTTCTTCTTGTATCCACTTCCTGAAACATCAGTATCATGTACTGAGTCTAAATTTACTGAGTCTACTTCTGTCTACTTCATGGAAGCACCCTCCCTCATACTGTGGAAAATCATGGCCTGTTCTATGGAGTAAGATGCCATCTAGACCAATGATTTGTGTACTCTAGTGAGGGCAAGAAGACTGTGTGCAAATTGATTTTCCCCTTACACATCTGGCAATACCATATTGTTAAACAACTGAAATATATGGTGAAATACATGCATTTCCTGCCAAGTACCAGACCATCTTTCTTTCAGAGAGTCCTTCATTGACAACCCTTTCCAATTTGTTTCGTTTAGACAAAGAAGATTTCTTCCACAGGGAATCCCCAACTTTAATGCATGGTTGTCTTTCTCCACAATTAGCAAACAAATTATAGGTAGTTTTTTCTGCTTGTCAGGTCCCTGTGGAGTTACAGACTCTAGTAGCTAAACTACAAACACAATTCCTATAAGCTAAACTAGGAATGTAATTTGTGAAGGACAATTTAAAGGTAGCCCATACCATACAGAGGCAGGGCTAGGGAGTGGGGAAAAGGTTACATAAATCTGTTGCTGATACTTCAGGGTTTCTGATATAGGGTTCAGGTCTGCCAGTAGAAAGAGTTAGAATTCAAGCCATCCAGGGGAATCTTGGAAAATTTCTTCATACTGTTGTATATATGTATGTATATCCAGAGGGTTTTTTTTTATTCAGGATGGTATTACGTATCCTATTATTGCTGATTTTGTTTTCTCAGATAGTGCATGCTGCTCATACTGAGCAATGCAGCATCTGCTATCCACACCATCCCATTCATAAATATCATCAGTCAGGAGATGTCATCATCGGAGGCATTGTTTCACAGACATTTATTATCCCCAAGCTGATAAAATTCAATGAAGAACCCCTGCCCACTATGTTTGATGAGTTCAAGTAAGGACTTGATTAGGTTAACATTCTTTGTAGTTCTATTTCTCTTAGCCTTGGTGCAGTAGATCCATAAGTAAGAGAAGCAATATTCTGGAGAAGCTTTCAGTAGGAGAAGCTATATTTTTCATGAATGGCATCATCATGCAAAATATAGGATGAAAATATTTTCCTTTACCTAAATGAGGACAAAAGAAATTATGGATCCACTAACTTAGATTGGGGCTAGGGCAGTGGTAAATGGCGCTTAGCCACTTTCTCTGAATTATCTCCCTCTCTCTGGTCTAATTGGCTTACCCTAGCAAAATTATCCCAAACTTGCAAGCATGGTGAACAAAATGAGTCTGTGTTGGGGGGGGTCTTGCAAGGGAGAGTATATCTTGAGGGATTCCATTGCTCTGCCCTGCTCCTGGCAAGTTCCTTCATCTTTATCTCTTCCAGAGGACTCCAAAGAAGGACAAATGAATCATCACATACAAGAATTCTAGTTATTTGGACACTTACATTTTTAATTGGGCTTATTCATTGACATTATTTTAAATTCCTGTGAAGCAGCATGAGTCAGGTTATGAGTCCATCTAGGCAGGTGCTTTCTTTTTCTAGAAATACCTTTTCAGCCTCTTGAAAACATGTTTTCATCAACCCTGGAGGATGGTGATGCCAATGTTGGCAGGGCTCTGTATCCACTCTCAATTTTACTCTGAACTTTAAAAGTTCTGCAAAAAAGGTTCAGCATCATGATGAAGTTGGGCATGAATACAGTGACCATGTCTGTTCTACCCAGCATACCACCGAAAATTCTAAAATTTGAAGTTGAATGTGAAATCCACAGAAGCTTGAAGTACCCACTGGCACTATTAAGCCACCGGCCTGCACTTATGTCTTATTCATCTGGGATGACTTTAGATTGAATTTCCTAAGCAATGTCAACTTGAGGAACCGAGATCTGTCTCCCACTTCAGTCAACATTTGGTGAAGCCATGGGATATGACCTTCTAGATGGAATTTTAGAAGATAGACCAGGCCAGTGTTCCCAGATCCATCATTTCAGTATTTTGCATCACATTTCAAAGCCACCCTTTTGCCTTTTTTCAAACTTTGTCTTCTAAAGAGAGCCAGTGTGGTGTAGTGGTTAAGAGCATGGGACTGGGACTCAGAGGATCTGGGTTCGAGTCCCTGCTCGGCCATGGAGCCAACTGGGTGACTTTGGGCCAGTCACAGTCTCTCAGCCCAACCTACCTCACAGGGTTGTTGTTGTGGGGATAAGATGGAGGAGGAGAGATAATGTAAGCTGCCTTGAGCCCTTTGTAGGAAAAAGGCAGGATATAAATCGAATAAATAAATAAAAATAAATAAATACGAAGATGTAAGCTATAGAGCCTGTCAAGAATTTTCTTTATGTCTTACCATCCTTGCTCTGTTACTGCAATTATGTTTTAAATACGGAACATTTACTTGCATCTTTTGATTCCCATAATAGTGGTTGTTCCTTTACATTTAAAATGAAATTGTTTCCACTTACTTTGACTTCATGACTTTTCCTCTGCTCTGTTGTTCTGTAAAGTGTCATCTAAATAGAACAAGGTATTTCTGTCTGTTTGATATGAATTTATATAACTGACTGTGTTAAAATACAACTTATAAGTCTGAATCATGTATTCTCTTATACCATGTGTAAAAAAAGCAAAATAAAAGAAAATCGTGTCAGGAAAATGAAGATTTATATTGTTTGACTTTCTGATTCTCAGTATTGGTTACCTTAAAATAGGGCTCCTTCTTGAAATTAGGTATAAATCTGCTCAAATATATAAAGAGTATAATTAACAAAAAATGGAATATAGCTCGATTAACAGATATACCTTTCATTCTAGTGTGGTGATGAGGAATTATCAACATATCCTGGCTTTGGTGTTTGCAGTAAAGGAGATTAACAAAAATGCTCATCTGCTGCCCAATGTCACTTTAGGCTTCAGGATCTATGACAGCTATTACAGCGCACATTGGACATTACATAATGCAATGCGACTTACGTACACACCAGAGAGATTTGTCCCGAATTATATTTGTAGCATCCGGAACATACTCTCTGCAGTCATTGGAGGATTGGACTCACAAACTTCTCTTCATGCAGCAAGCATCTTGGATAGCTACAAGATCCCACAGGTAGCTTATGCGAACAGATGGGCTCCTGGCTCCTTGCTGTCATTGTCCATCTGTGTAATTCTGCCCTCTGTGTAATTGACTGGGTCATCTTAACAAATCGATGGACCAACAAAACCATCCTGTCCTCTTGCACTTTGATCAAGGAGAAAGAATGAGCTGTACTGAATGTTAGCCCACAAAAACTTCTTGGTCTCAGAGAAAATAATGTTCACTTACCTTATGAGGCCTTTCTAAGGATTGCTGTCATCATGCATGCAATGTCCATTCACTAAAGGAAATTCTTACACAAATTGTTGTCTCTTCTTTCTTCTCATTTTCTAGCTCATCTATGGTTCTGCTCCGGTGAGGGATAGTAAAACCCCAGGCCATTTTTTCTACATGTTGACCCCTCAGGAAACTCTTCAGCATGCAGGGATCCTTTCTTTGGTTCTGCATTTCGAATGGATATGGATTGGGGTCATTGTTATGGATGATGAAAATGGAGAAAGAATTGCGCAAGCAGTGCTCCCACTGTTTTCAAGGCATGGCATCTGCTCTGCCTTTCTAGTAAGAATTCAAGATACAAGTGAAGCCAATGAAGCTGTATTCCTCTGGGGAATAAACATTAGTCGTAAAATCATGGAAAGTCAAGCCAATGTAGTAGTGATGTATGGAGAATCTTTTACTGTCCAGTTCTTGTGGTTCTTTCCCTACCTTACAGCACTAGAGGGAAACATGCAAAATAAGCAAAAGGGCAAGGTGTGGATATTGACTGTCCAGATGGAGCCAATTTCATTTCATTATCAAAGGACTTGGGACACAGAAATGCTCCATGGTGCACTTGCTTTCAGCATTCACTCCCGGAATCCTGCAGGATTTGAAACCTTTGTGGAGAGAAGAAACCCTTTCAGTACAACAGAAGATGGTTTTATCAGGGAATTCTGGCAACATGCCTTTGGGTGCACATTCCCAAATGCAGGTGTGAGTGAAAAGGATATTTGTACTGGGCAGGAGAAGCTGAACAGCCTTCCTGGAACTTTCTTTGAAATGGGCACAACTGGTCACAGCTACAGCATCTACAATGCTGTCTATACCGTGGCCCATGCTTTACATGCCATGTCCTCACCTAGACAAAAACTCAGCACAGTAATGGAAAGGTGGGGCCTGCCATTTCCAAAACAGCATTCATGGAAGGTAATGGTTTAACTTAAATGTACCCCTACTAGCACTTTATTCCATCTCTCTGTTCTCACTGCTACACTAGAGATTACCTCTGTATAGCTGTTTTGGACCATAATACGAATGGTCCTAGTCTGTATTCAATCTGCATCACTGATGATTCCCATGATCAGCATCAGGAAGATCTTTGGCCAAATATAATCCCTACCATTGCTTTCTGAGGTACAGAGGACACTTGTGTGTTGAAATTGTTGTGGTATGATGGTTGTAGCTGCAGAATTTATTTTCCTGATTGTAGGATGAAACGCAGTGAGATACAGAAAAATGAGGAGTTTGTAGGGTTGCTGAAAGCGTAGGGAGATTCAGAATGTTTTGCCCACTGAGCACACCACACCGTCTCTCTTCAATGACAGGCTAAATTAAACTTTCCTATACAGCTTACACACCTGTCAGGGTGGTATCCAGAGTTACTCCCTTTTAGTCCCATTGAAATGAGGGACTCTTTCATTGAACTAACAACAAATCAAAACCATCAGATATTTTCCTGAACCTGGAAACCTTAGATCACTAGATCTGCAGATGGTTTGAAGCATTTCAATATGCAGACTGTGTCATATTGGTAATGCCAGTCAAACATCTTCCAGGGATCTTCCAACTTCTGTTTCAGAGGATTTCTGTGTTTCCCATGTATAGTTAATTTCAATTCTGACACGTATTGGCAATATAAAAATGAAAATAAAATAGTCCATGCTGCTGATACTACTATTACTATTTCTACTATTACTATCCCTTGTGAAGAAAGCACACCTAGAAACTACAATTTTAAATCTGGTTCTAGCAAAAAAGAATGCTCCTTCCAACCACAGTAGATACAATGCAGGACGCAATTCCTGTGCATTTTTGCCAAATCATTCATTTTGCTTCTCCTTCTAGCTTCATCATTTTCTGAGAGGCATGTCATTTAACAACAGTGCTGGGGAGACAGTCACCTTTGACCAGAAGGGTGAGTTAGTGGTTGGATTTGACATTATCAACTGGATTTTTTCGGCAAACCGATCTTTGCATAGAGTCAAAATTGGACATATGGATCCAGAGGTTCCCCTAAACCACGCATTCTCCATAAGTGCTGATGCCATAACATGGTGTAGATGGTTTAACCAGGTAAGAGCCAAATGAAGAGAGTTTAAAATTAATTGCATGACTAATTCATGAAAGTACTTCTTTAATGTCCAGAATGCACCATTCTGAAGTGCACATTTTAATTTTTCAAACTACCATCTCAGGCATAGGCATGTGCCAGCTTTAGTTGATGAATGCAATTCCTTTGCATTTTCAGGTTTGAACAAGAGGAAATTTGGGTTTAAAAATGGTTGAAGATGTGCAAATTTGAACATATTTGAGGAGGACACCCTTCCTTTTCCAGGGTTTGCTGAACTAAAATCCTTCCATTGGTGAGGGAACATATTCTCATTTCTGCCATGATCCCCTGAAGGGTTGAACATATTTGAGAGTAATCCTGTACTCCTAGACATCAATTTTGGGGGCATAGGATGATTCAAATTCCCAGTTCTAAGACTGGAAAGAAAGTTCTGGAATCCATGCCCCAACCTCCTCCACACCCTCCCAGCCAGCAAGGAAAGAAAAGCACCAGCTTCCTGGGAAATGGACCTTTCTGAGGCTGGGCAAGGGGCCTTAGCAATGGAGTAAAAAGGGCATTTTAGAGGTGGGGAGAGGAAGAGACTGAGGTTGAAGGGATAGAAGGCATCCTGGTAGTGCTGCAGCCTCCTTTTTGCCCCCTCTCAGGCATCTTTGTCAGGTGGTGAAAAATGGCCATTTAGCTAAGCTGCAGCATGGGGAGCAAGAGATGGACTTCATTACCCCTCCAGCTATCCACTGATTCCTGCTAATATCTATAGTTTGTACCTGTTTTTCCTTCAGTGTGTATAAGAACACAGGTGAGATTCTTGCTCTTTCAATTAAACCTCCATCAAGGAGTTTGCATGTTGCCTGAAATGAGTGGACTGTATTTCAAATAACCCTGAATGTAGGCAGATGCATAATGTGGCATCCTATTTAACACACAAGAGCCATATAAAAGAGGTCGTATCCAGTGATGACTTTGCCTAGGTCAGCATGTTCCAGGTTCTATACCAGGAGACTACTGATTTTTGCTCTTCCTCCTCTTTGTGTTTTGTTCTGCACCAGAAGGTCACCAAATTCTCAAGAGAAAGTTTCCAGGAGAGGATGGTACACTCCAATGACCCAGACAGACTCAAGTAATTTGGGTGCTTCTACATGTGGAAGCCAAAATACATTGAAATACGTCCAGGCTACCAGTGTCTTAGTGTCAGGGTTCACTCCATAGACTCCCATCCAGACACATCCTAAGGCCCTAGGAAGATAGCCCGATCCCCCAACAATACTCTTATTGGCCAAAATGTTAGAGTGTTGGCCTTATTCTCTTCCTCCTCCCAGAGGTAGCTCCCTAAAGAGGAATCCCCACTGGCCCTGGTGGTGATGACCCCAAAGGGATCTAAGCTAGAGCTGCCAGTCACAAAGCCTCCTTTCCATCCTCCCTCTTCCTTGTGTGGAGAGCTGTGGAAGAAATGCATCAGTTTTGTCTGCATCCCCTTGAATTGAAATAGGTGCTACTCTGAATCTGTGCCTAGCAGCAATCTTTCCAGCAAGTCAAAATTCTCTAGAGTTGGCACAGGGCTCCTGATCTGGTTCTCAAAGGACTCAGCTCCCACTCCCTGGCCAGAATCACAAGCCTCTCTTGCACCAACCAAAGTGTAGAAATACGCACAACACCACTAAACACTTACTCAGCTGATTTCCATTTTTGCCCAGAGTCTCACCAAATCCTGTTTCTTCAGAAGTGTTCAAGTTTGGATTTGGTCCATTTCAGAAAAGTCCAACTTTGATAATTATTTGGACTGCTCTTGAATCAAATTAATCCCATTCCAGTTTGGATTTGGGGTTTGGCCAAATTCAAAGCAGACCACTAATACAGCTCCTACCATTGAAAAGTGGCTTCGTTGCCACTTTAGTGGCACAGGAAAAGAAACAAGCTTGAATCTTAAGAGCTCCAAGCTCAGTATTCTTAAGGTAACTGCTCATATTCTCAAGATAGTCACTCTCTTCTTACATCTATTGATTAGGCGCAACCTATTTCCATATGCAGTGAGAGTTGCCAACCTGGTTCATACAAGAGGGCGAAGGAGGGGGAGCCATTTTGTTGCTATGATTGCATTCCATGTCCAGAAGGAAAGATTTCAGACCAGGAGGGTAAGAGAGAGAGAATATGAAGCTGTGCATTGAAATGGCTAAAATCCAGAGGAATGTGGGTACAGAAATAATGTATGAATAGGTGCTAATTTTCTTTGGTTTTTGAAATGTATGTAAGCCATTTTTCCTGGCCACAAGAATTTGTGGTGGTGATTATCTTTTCAAATGTTTTTGTATTGCTGTGTACCCATTGGTGTATATTGTCTGATAGAAAAACAATTTATTAAACTGTCTGCTGTCATTTTGGTAGCTAACAGCCATAATTTATGCAACTATCACTTTGGCATTTGACTTTGGCTGTGTTTTTTATTTACTTTGAGTATTCCTTGAAATTCATTAAGCTGCTTCAGCAATTCAGAACGTGGTGGCTTGGTCTGAATGTTTTCCCCAGGAGGTATAAATCAGCAAAATGAAGGATTTCAGGCTTCAGATACTACAGGAAATGTATGACTGATTATTTCTTGCAGTCAACAATATCTGCAAAACAAAATTGTGATTCATTTATTTATTCCACTTATATTCCTCTATACTAGTCTGAAGATCCTCTGAGTGGACATTTATATAATTTGCTACATAAATGTCAGATCAGCATGAAGCGGTCACTTTCCGTAATAGATTTTAGGTGCCTAGTTTGCTACTTATTTGCTGGAAGTTTCAGTGAAAAGGAGATTAAGAAACCTTAAGTTACCTTGCTTTTGTGCTCCACAATGGGTCCTTTGTTGTGTTGGGAGGAGTCACAAAAGACCACAGAGGCTTTTCCAATTCAATCATTGAGCATTTCCATCTAAGGAATGGTTGACTCAGAGAAAGAATTTTGTAAAAGGAAAAAAGTTTTTTTTTTTTTAACAAATGTTGTTATTTTCTCTACAAATCTAAAACTGAAACAATTATTCCCAAGACAACGGACATACATCTTACTCTTTTTTACAATCAATAGCCATATTCAATTCTATGTATAGTCTCTTTTCTCTAACCAATAATAAAAAGAGTTCCAAGTTTGATGTATCTTCCTTCTCCTTCAAAGACAAATTCAATCTGTCCATTTCCATGCAATCCAAAATCTTTTTTATAATCAACTCTTTGGTAGGTGGCTCTTCATTCCTCCAGTGTTGGGCAAATGCAATCCTCGCCGTGGTAATTACATGTAAGATAGGATATATACATTGTTTATCAAAGTCATCAGGAATAATGCCTAATAGAAAAACTTCAGGTTTAACTATTAAAGGTTTTTGTAGCATTTCCTCAAACCATTTATGTATTTTAACCCAGTATTTTTTTTGCCTTTACACAAGTCCACCACATATGATAAAAAGTACCAGGTTTGTTTTTACATTTCCAACATCTATTTGACATTTTTGGGAACATTTTTGCTTATCTATTTGGCAATAATACCATCTGTAAAACATTTTATAAAGGTTTTCCTTATATGAGGTTGCTAAGGGTATCTTAATACTTCTTTCCCACAGCTTTTGCCATTTCTGTAACTCAATATTATATCCAAAATTTTGTGCCCATGGCATCAGAGTTTCCTTAACTTGTTCATCTTCCATCTTCATGTCCAAAAGAAAATTATACAATCTTTTAATCATTTTTTATCTGATTTTAAAATCATTTGATCAAATGTTGTTAGTTCCTTATAAAAACCATACATTCTATAGTCTTTAGTATATCTCGATTGTATTTGAACCTTGTGCCACCAAGAAAGATCGATACCCTGCTCCTGTGGTTCTTGATTGCGTTTCAATTTTCCATCATTATCTAAAATATCATCATATCTCACAATCATATTTAAATTCAATGCATTTGGATATGTAAGATCTTCCATAGGAGAAAGCCATCTCGGCAACTTGGTATAAAGCTTTGTCTTTAGCTTTTCCCAAACAGACATCAATGAATTTCTAATATAATGATTTAAGAAATAGTCATGTGTCTTACACTTCTCATATCACATAAAAGCATGCCATCCCATTTGTAAGTCATGTCCTTCAAGATATAAAATTCTCTTATTTCTTAAAGTTATCCATTCTTTTAACCACATTAAAATGCAAGCTTGATAATACTGCATCCAATCAGGAAGGCCAAAGCCCCCATTCCTTTTAGCCTCCTGGAGCATTTTTAATTCAATCCTTGATTTCTTCTTTTGCCATATAAATTTCAAAACTTGGGTATTTAAATCATCAAAAACTTTTTTCAATTTTTATAGGAATTGTTTGAAATAGAAACAAAAGCTTTGCTAATGTATTCATTTAAGCTATTGCTATTCTTCCCAGCAGTGATAATTGCAAATTAGCCCATTTTTCTAAATCACTCTTAATCTCCTTGCGTGATTTAACATAGTTATCTTATTTCAATGTAGTGCATTTAGCTGTAAGAGAAATTCCCAAATATTTAACCTTTTTAATTATTTGAAGGTCTACTTGCTCCAACAAGTTTGTTTTTTGCTCCAATGTAAGATTTTTCATAAACAGTTTAGTATTCTCTATTTATTTTCATCCTGGTAATTTCACCATAGTCTTCTATTTTTTAAGTTTAGGAATCATTACCAAAGGATCTTCTAAGATAAAAACTAGGTCATCTGCAAATGCTTGAAGGTTATAGCTTTCATTTCTGATTCTGACTCCTTTAATATCTGTATCTTCTCTTAACATTTCTGTTTAAAACTTCTAGAATCAATATAAATAACAATGGTGATAAAGAATATCCTTATCTTGTGCCCTTTTGAATGTCTATAGTGTTTGTAAATTCTCCATTGATTATTATCCTAGCAGTATGTTTTTGGTAAATACTTGATATTGAATTAATAAATTTTCCACCAAATTCCATTTGTAGTAATTGTTGTTTCATGAATTGCCAATTAAGATTAACAAAGGCCTTCTGTGCATCTAAAAACAATAGTGCCATTGATTTTTCAGAATGGATTTCATAGTATTCTAAGACATCCAAGATAATTCTCACATTGTTTCTAATTTGTCTCTTAGGTAATAAAAACATTTTGATCTGCATGTATAAATCTATTAAGTATTTCTTCAGTCTTTCTGCCATTACAGAGGCAAAAATGTTATAATCCACATTTAGAAATGATATAGGTCTATAGTTTGAATTTGTGTCAAGTCCATATCTTCTTTTGGAATTAATGTAAAATTTGCCTCAATCCAGGTATTTGGTATTTTAGCATCTAACAATACAGCATTGCATATATCCTTTAGAGGTGTATATAAAATTCCTTCAAAAGATTTATAATACTCTGTTGGTAGTCCATCCAGGCCAGGGGTTTTATAATTCTTTTGCCTCTTGATTGCCTCAATTACTTCTGTCATTGTTATTTCCTCATTTAATATTTTTTGATATTTCTCTGGCAGTTTTAGTAGATTTTCCTTTTGAATATATTCATAAACCTTCTCAATTGATATTTCTTTAGCTTGGTGTAGCTTTGTAAAGAAATCTTCTACTATTTTCTTAATTGACACACTTTGTACCTGTAGTTGTCCTTCTCCATCTTTCAACTTAAATATTAATCTCTTTCCTTCTTTAATAGGCTAACCATCTCCCTCGTTTGTTAGCATTTTCAAAGAATTTCTGTTGGGTCAATTTCATTTGTTTAGCTAGTTCATTTATATGTAAGAGATTCAATTTATGTTTTAGAGTGTTCATATGTAACTTGAGGTCCTTTTTTGATGAGTCTTCTTGTAACTCCTGTTCAAGCTTCGACAGCTCATCTATTAGTTTAAGTTGTTCTTGTTTTCTCATTTTATTTATTTTTGTTGAATAGGTTATAATCAACCCTCTAACATATGCTTTAGCAGTATCCCAGGCATTTTGTAGAGCAGTTTCTTCAACATTATTTTCTTGTAAAAGAATTAATTCCTTTGTTATTTCTTCTTTAAAGTTTTTATCTTTTAATAAAATATTGAATGTCCATCTAGGTGTTTTTATTGTTCCTTTCAAGGTCATGGTTATAGGTTTGTGGTCAGCCCAGACATTTGTATCTATTTCAGCTTCTAACAAATCTGGAATTAAATCTGGGGTTATCCAAATCATATCAATTCTAGACCATGTCCTATGTCTGTTCAAGTAGAAAGACTACTTGGCAAAAGTTGTGTTTTTGTGTCTCCAGACATCTGTTAGTCTAAATTCCTCTAATATATTAAAGAAGGACTTTGGAAGTATTCTCCTTCCTTTCTTCCCATTAATGTCACTCTTGTGATCTATTTTTGTCAACAATTGCACTAAAGTCTCCCATTAAACACAAAGTTTGATACTCAGTTTGTAAGAGTAAAATATGTAGTTTTTGGTAAAAAGCTTCTTGGTGGTCATTTGGTGCATAGATCGCCACTAGAAGCACCATTTTGTGTTTTATTGTTACTTCAACCAGTAGAATTCTACCATTTTCATATGAAATAATATACTTAGGATCCAATTTTTCTTTAATATATAAAGCCAAACCATTTTTTTTAATGGGCGGCAGATATAAATAACTTGCCAAATTTTGGACTTTCCAAGTTTGTGATGTTGTCTTTTTATGTGTGTTTTTTGTAAACAAATTACATCTAATTTCAGTTTTTGAAGTTGAGAAAAATTCCTTTTCCTCTTAGAGGGTGAGTTTGATCCATCTATGTTCAAAGAAAATAATTTGATTCTTCTATTTTAAGAGCAATATATGTATGTATGTATTTGGGTTTCACACTTCTACTTTTTATCTTTTCTTTTGGATCCAATAACTGTTCATACTCTTGTTGGTCTGTAGGTGCTATTTCTTCTTCTTCTGGGTGGTAAGTTGTTGCAGCTATTGCCTCGCCATTTTTCCTTCTTTCCTTTTCTTCATTCTGCTCTTTATCTTCAAATGAACTTCTTAATTTTTCATAAAATTCTTGGGCCTTTAGGATTGAATCCAGTCTAAATCTTGTGGAATTCCAAGTAAAAAATATCCCTTTTGGTGTTATCCATGTGAACATAATTCCTTTCTTTATCAACTTGGAAATGAGAAATTGACACTTCTTTTGTCCTTCTCTGACTCTCCATGGTATTTGTTTCAAAATAATTAAATCATGTTCATCATCAAATTTTAATGGTCTATCATGTGAAGCTCTGAGGACATGATCTCTTACAGATCTTTTTGTAAATTTAACATGAACTTCCCTTGCAAGTTTATGCCTTCTTCCATAGCTTCAGTTAACTCTATAAAGCCGGTCAATCTCTTTGTCAATCTCTTCCTTTTCCAAGTCAAGAACATCTGCTAACATGGTGTTTATTAAGTTACTTAGGTTTTCATTTTTTGCCTCTGGTATATTCTGAAATCTTAGGTAATTAGACACCTTCTCCATCTCCAGTATAGCAACTGAATCCCATGGTGACTTATTTGTTTGTGTTAATTGTTGCATTTCTTTATCCATCTTTTCAGTTTTCTTAGCAATATCATCAGTCTTCTTTTCCATTTCATGTATTTTTTGTTCATTTTGTCCTATTTTGAGTCGAATGTCTGTAAGTTGATTATTCATGTCCAAAACATGACTATCTAGTTTATCCAATCTTTCATTTTGTTCCGAGGCCAATTTTTGAATGGCATTTTTAATAGACTCTTGTGACGCTTGCATTGCCGAGAGTGTCATCTGTAAATCTGTTTGATATTTTTCCAAATCCACAGTTTTTGATTGATGTATTGGACTTTGTGATGCAGACATGGGTGCCGATGATGATGATGCATGAATTCTTTTCATGATGAAAATATAAAGTATTAGGAAAATTTATTGAAATAGCCTCTTATAATGCTAAATGGACACGAGGTGGAATCAGAGTCACAAAAAAAAATAGACAATGTACCTGTTATAAGATAAAATGGCCACACGGTGGCAACAAAGGGTTATTGTTATAACAAAAGAAATAGTTTCACTTTCATGCGTGAACTCCAGAAATGATCAGATCACCATGTTGTCTCTGAAAGAGGTATACAGAAACAAAACAAAGAGAAATCTTTTTTTACCGATTAATGTACAGTAAGCTCAAATTTGATTCTTTGCCCTTGGGGAGATTAAACAGAAATAGTCTCTTCTTTTCCAAGTCTCAAATTTCCCCAGTTTCACTTAATCTCCCCTAGCTTTGTCACTGCTTAAACTCTGCAGGGGGGAGTTTCCCCCCTCCATTGGAAAGGGGTTTTTATTTAGGTTGGTGCTTGTTTCAGAAGTTCTTTTAAGGGCAATATATTGAGAAAATTAATTGTGCACCCAGCGGATCCGATGTCCACTTTTAAGTTTTCATTCTTCGCTATTAAGTCAGTGCCGACAGCTAGCGAAGGGGAGCACCCCTCTCATTCCATTCACTGAGAATCCATGAGCTTCTCCCAGCGGGTGGGGGACCACTGCCCCCCACATACCAGAAGTCTACTCAGACCTCTAGTCCCTGCCCCAACAGGGCTTAGATGGGCCTCCCAAGGCCCACTGTAGAAAGGATTTCGGTACAAAGTAGGGAGCTCCCATTCTTTGCTGCCGATCATACTGTGACATCAACCAGAAGTTGTAAAAGGAAAAGAAGTTTGAAGGATAACCAAAAGCTACAAGTACCCCAACATGCTGTATGTGCTAAATTTGGCTTTATTGAAGCAGCCAGGCAACTCTGTGGCAAGGACCATTTTTTTTACTCTCCTGGATCACGTCATGATATAGAGGCATGGCCACCCTCATCCATGCATGAATGTTAAGTGCTTCCAAGCTAGGATGAAATAGAACTGCTCTTGTGGCTGGATAAGCAAGGTCAGAGGAACTAGAGGAGTTTCTCTTTTCAGGGAATGCACTGATTCCACGTTGGTTATAGCTCATGTAGGATGAGACTTGGGATGTTAAAATGCTCATTTCTTATACCTTCCTCTCAGATATTTTTGTCATAATGACCTATGATTAGAAGTAATGAATTCATTGAATTTTAAAACATTTTGGTGAGATTACTGCAATTTATGTGAAACTGAAACCACACATTTGACTTTTTATCCAGATCTGAATGACTGTTCTACATGTGCAGATGGACATTTTCCAAACAAACAACAGGACATTTGTATTAAGAAGACTGTGACCTTCTTGTCTTATGAAGAATGTTTGGGGATCAGTTTAGTCTGCTCTGCAATTTTGTTTTCTTTGGTGACTGCTCTGGTGCTGGGAATCTTTTTGAAGCACCACGACACTCCCATCGTCAAAGCCAACAACCGGGAACTCACATATGCTCTCCTTATTTCCATCCTGCTCTGCTTCCTCTCTGTGCTGCTCTTCATTGGACACCCAGAGAAGGTGAAATGTCTTCTCAGACAACCAGCTTTTGGCATCATCTTCTCAGTGGTTCTTTCTTGTGTCCTAGCAAAAACCATCACGGTGGTTTTGGCCTTCATGGCCACCAAACCTGGATCCAGGGCCAGAAAGTGGGTGGGGAGAAAGGTTACCTACTCCATCGTCCTTTCTTGCTCCCTCATTCAAACAGGCATCTGCACTGTGTGGCTGGCAACCTCTCCTCCATTCCCAGATGTGGACATGCACTCAGTGCCTGAAACCATTACTCTGGGCTGCAATGAGGGATCGGTGACTATGTTTTACTGTATCCTGGGCTTCATGGGCTTTCTGGCCAGTGTGAGTTTCAGCGTGGCTTTCCTTGCCCGAAAGCTGCCTGACAGCTTCAATGAAGCCAAGTTCATCACGTTCAGCTTGCTGGTCTTCTGCAGTGTCTGGCTGTCTTTTGTTCCCACCTACCTGAGCACCAAGGGCAAATACATGGTAGCTGTGGAGATCTTCTCGATTTTAGCCTCCAGTGCAGGATTGCTGACCTGCATCTTTTCCCCCAAATGTTACATTATTGTATTGGAGCCCGAGCTGAATGACAGGCAGAAGTTGTTGAGAAGGAAATGAACAAAATAGGAGCATGTTGTTGCAGTTTGATAACCCAAACCTGACTGCTTTAGTACTTTAGCATTAAATTGTCTTTCGTACCCTATCAAGTGTTTGACTAGTTTAGGAGGCTGGCCAGTGTCATCATTCTTTCTGGCTACTTTGTCTAAAAAGGCTTCTGCACTGTGTGGCTGGCAAC
The DNA here is from genome assembly GCF_004798865.1 of Varanus komodoensis. Classification (NCBI taxonomy): domain Eukaryota; kingdom Metazoa; phylum Chordata; class Lepidosauria; order Squamata; family Varanidae; genus Varanus; species Varanus komodoensis. The sequence goes on from NW_025336554.1 coordinate 1,379,974, forward strand.
CTCTCCTCCATCCCCAGATGCTGACATGAACTCAGTGACTGAAGAAATTGTTTTGGAATGTAAGAAGGGCTCTGCAACTATTTTTTACCCAAGTGCTGGCCTGTATGGGCTTCCTCACTTTTGTCAGTGTCTGTGGTGCTTTTCTCACCAGGAAGCTGTCTGACATATTCAACGAAGTTAGGTTCACCACCTTCCATATGTTGGTGTTTTGCGGTGTTTGGTTCTCCTTTGTTTCATTCTAGCAGAGTTCCAAGGGAAATACATGGCAGCTGTGGAGAATTACTCCATCTTAGTCCCTAGTGCCAGTTTGCTGGCTTTCACCTGTCTCTCCAGATGTTATAGTATTACACTGTGTTCCAGAGTAAAAAAACAGCTTCTTGATCACTACCTGGGGTTTTGGGCTTTTTTGGTAGTTTTTTTGTTGCTAACGTTACTTTTATTACTATTTTTCAGCAAAATTAATATAGATGTGAAAGAAGTGTAGGTCTCACAGAAACTCTTTCTATTTCACCATGCCAAACTCTCAGCAGACTCACCATTTTCCTAAGCTGATTATTATTACGATCCCTTTTCATTATGGATTAGGTACAGTCTGTACTGTACCTAGTGAGAGTTGTTACCCTGGGTCAAGCAAAAGGTGAAGCATGGGGAGCCATTTTTCTGCTAAGATTGCATCCCTAATCCAGAAGGGAAGATTTGAGACCGGAAGTGTAAGACACATACTGCATGGACTGCTCCGAAAATTTGAGTGAACATTCAGATGGTTATATATGGTTGCTATTTTGGCCATCTTTTCTCCCACTGACATGAATGACTGTCATAACTGCATAGACAAAGGAACTGAAACCAAAACCATTCCTCATGATTTTTGTATAATCATATTTGTTACGTGCATGATACACACAGACTGTTTCAGAATCAGCATACGCTTTTTTCACATTTTCATTTTCTATGATCATGGCTCTGGTGCTAGGAATATTTAGAAATCACCAAAGCACTCCCATGGTCAAAGCCAACAAGTGGAACCTCACCTACACTCTTTATCTCCCTGCTTTTCTGCTTCCTTTGTCCACTTCTGTTCATTGGCTATCCTGGAAAGGTGATATGTCTTCCCCAACAATATTGCAGCAACCACACAAAAATTCAGATTAAGGCAGATCCAGCTTTTATTGGAGCAGGAATATAGTTCTGTTTTAAGAAGCTGTATCTTTATTGGGAGGGAAACCTTAGGGGAACACCATCCCCCATAATTCCACCTGTACTTTTAAGAATGAGACAGAAAAGAGACTGCCCTCTATGTAAATGTTCAACAAAACAGCAAAACTACTATATACACTGGCTAAGATTGAACATGGTTTAAATGGTAGGTGGCACATTCATTTAACTAGGTCTAAGAAGTATTCCAGGGAAAAACCTTATCAGCTGTGCATGCTGCTTTACTCTTGTCAAAGACGTCATTCTGGTTTAGGTTTCTACTCTTTGTTTTAGTCTTGATCAAAATACATCCCACAAAGCTTGTATATATATCTATTCATGTCATGTAACCAAGATTTTTGGGGGTAGGACAGGGAATTGTTCCCACAGCAGGAGAGGAGAATGAAATTCCCTTCCATACATGGCTGTTAATGCATTTCCAGGAATTTAGTGTGAGTGAAAAGATTCCATTGACAGGGGTAGGGAAAATATTACAATGCAAATGGCTGCACAGGAAAGATTAAGCTTCCCTACCTTTACACTGTGTTCCCAAGCCAAATCGGGGTGATGTACACTGAGTGCAGAGCAAACCAAAAATTCCAGTGGGCTTCACAATGAATGCTGTGTTTAGCCTTTAGTTCCATTCTGATGAAACTTTCCCAATTCATTCATACAACTAATACAAATACTATGCTCCACATCAAGTATGAAAAACAACACTTGTTTTCAACTTCAGCATTTGTGATGTCAAATTGCTATTCTCTCCTTTAATTGTCTAAAGGACAGTTCTGTTACAACCCAAGCTCCCTGCAGATTTCTTACCAACAAAACAACTCCATTAGGCTCTGAAGGACTGTGGCAATATATACAAGGATCTTCAATCATAAGGATAAGTAAGGTTGGTCAGTGTTCTGAAGAAGCCTACATTTGTTATCTCAGTGCTCTGCATGGGAACAAGAGGATTTCCATGAAGAGCATTTTTTTCCCCTTCTACTCAGCATGAGGGAATTAGGAGTGGTCTTGATGAGCTTGCTTCTCCAAATAGCTATGAGCCACACCCTCCACTGCATGAGTATCCACAGTTGGGAGATCTCATGATTGGTGCCATTGCTTCTCTGTCCTTCATCATTCCTGATCCATTAACCTTCACTGTAGAACCCCCACTAGCTTTGCATGATGAACTTGCGTAAGAAGTTAATATTTTCTTTTAGGGTCTGTCCTTTTTATTTATTGATTTTTATTTATCCATCTGTTTGTCACCAGAAATTTTCCTAAGATATACAACCTCTGAACACTGGTTTGGGATGTAGGGAAATATCATACTATTTAGGGGATGTGGAAACTTTTTTGCACAAGTTTCCACAGAATTACTTCTTTTCCTCTTATTAGCACTGTTCATTCACCTCTGCCTTTTTGCTCCACCTTTCTTATGGAAACTGCATATGGCAAGTATTCCAGGAATTGGATCACCTTTTTTGGAGAAGTAGAATTCTCCTGCCATTCCTTCCACAACACCTCCACCAGACCCCCTCCTGAATGTGCTGATCTGTGGTTGGATGGACAGGGAGGAAACCCAAAATCTGATGAAGACCATGAGTGAAGCTCTTCCTCTCATAGATGTTCCTTGCTTTCAGTGAAGGCAGATACTGGATCCATCCCAGAACAAATGTTCTCTGTTAGAATTGGAAGCGATTTCATTTCAGGGATCCTTGTCACTTGGATGGGGTTGTATTCAGTGTGTTGCACTCTGTGCTTTTCCCCATCACAATAATTTTAATTATTTTCATGTACCTAAAAGGTGTTCCTCCTAAGCAGGACTATAATATGAAGAGAAATTGTTTCTTCTAATCTCCTAAATCCCAATGGCTGAAAGTGTCCATCTAGATACAATGTAGGGCATTCCTCTCCCACCATGAACAGGATTCCCATAAGCCCCTTCATTGGGAAGTGATGAGCCAGGGCAACAGGGGTGATAGGATCGTGGCATTATACCCAGACACATTTCACTTGAGGGAAGCTTCACTGAAATCTGTTGAATTCTCTTTGGGTTAACCAGCATAGGATCACACTATTCAATTCCTTGACCATGAGAAAGTCCATGGACTGGTGTATTCCGAAGAGAAATATGATGATGCAAAAAGCAGTGTGAGCTGCTTATAAAATTCTGTGTGAGGAACATTGTAATACAGGAGCTGACTTTGTTGCTTCTAGTGTGGTGCCAAAGAATTACCAACATATCCTGGCCTTGACATTTGCAGTGCAGGAGATCAATGACAACACCCTCCTCTTACCCAACCTCACCTTGGGGTTTCACATCTATGACAGCTACTTCACGGCCAAGTGGACCTATCAAGCCACCTTGCCACTGATATGTGCAGCAGGGAGATTAGTCCCAAACTACAAATGCTATCTCAAACAACATTTGATAGCAGTCATTGGAGGACTGGATGCCAAATCCTCCCTTCACATTGCAACTCTCTTGGATATCTACAAGATTCCACAGGTGAGGACCATGTCTTTTGATGAATATGAGGAATTGAAGTCTAACATTTTCTTCATGTTCCCATTGTTCCTTCATTTGTGCTTTTGTGCCTGGGAGATGGAGATCTGTTTATTGGAAGTATACCCTGACTGTATCGTTTGGATGAGCAAGAACATCGGAGATAAAGAAAACAGTGTGAGGAGGGGGATATTTCTGATGTGGATCTAAGACAGGGGAATCTAGGCAGAGATTGAGACCACAATCACAATCACTTAAACATTCTGTTCCATATTGAAATGTGACAGATGCTCCTCATTTATCTTGCTCTTTGCTCCAGCTGTCCATAGGCAGAGTAGAAAAAAATGGAGCGCTCCATTTCTTTCTCCTTGTGTACCAGGCCCTGCATTCATCACCAGTCTGGATCATGAACCATCTGAGGGGAAGGCAAAGCATGTTGGGGACTGAAGTGGAGACACTGAAGGGAGGAAGGTGTTAGCACTCTTCTGAACTTAACACTGATTCAGGAAATAAACATCATTATTTTCAGTGGTTTTGGAGATATATGTATCGCAGGAGGGAGGAGACTGCCAATTTTATATCGATCATAGCAGTCGTGCCCAAACATTTTGGCCCCCTGGATATATTCATGAATCTGAGAAAATCCTGTGAGCACCACCAAAAATGTCTAAATAATTGGCTGTTTTAATTTCTCCCTTTTTCATCTACAAATCTTAAGCTGAGCCATATTCAGGAAATTTTTGGTTTGTCCCTTTTGGATGCTGCAATGTCTCCTCAATAATGAATCACCTAGATTGGTTGTTTGCTCATGGTTCTAGGCAAGGAATATATCTTGGAAAAAGCTGCATTAGCAATTTGTAGTCATTGCTTTTTATGTGCAGGAGGAGATTATGACACATGCAGATTTCCCACAGAATTATCTTAATATTTATTGGATCTTACATTGTTATTAACTAAGTACATTATTTCATGGAAACTAACCTATGGATGAAAAGGATAGTCTGTGCTCCCTTCCTGGCTAACAGACTGATACTATATAACTGAGCTGGGGTTGGGGAACACTAATCCATCTGGCAAGGACTATGGACATTATAGTATTTTGTTGTCTGAATAGGACAAGGGGTACAGACCCAGCCTTCAAATCCTTACTTCTTGGGGTATCTGGTCCACTCACGTTGAAGCCTCAGAATTATTGCTAGGAAGGTTTTTGCTTGCCTTACAAGTCCCTGGAGACACATCCACTTGCACATATAGTGAAAAATAATAATATGTCTTCCAGTGCCATATGGGACACTACTTTTTGGGCATTATTAGAGCTGAGCACTTGTGCCTGACACACTGGGAATCCCTGTATTATACTACTGTTTAGAAGTTTGCTGAGAGCGTATGTGCAAATGTTTTGCTAAAAAAAAATGTCTGTATTATATGTTGCTTCTCCATCTCCTTGTATTTTCTTAGTTGATATATGGCTCTGCACCAGTGATGAATGATAAAACCCCCGGTCTTTCCTTCTACAATATGACTCCTAGGGAATCCCTTCAGTATGCAGGAATTCTCTCTTTGCTGCTGCATTTCAGGTGGACATGGATTGGGGCAGTCATTATGGACAATGACAATGGGGCTCAATTCCTCCAAATGGTGGTCCCACTGTTTTCCAAGAGTAGTGCCTGTTTTGCCTTCATTGAAAAACTCCCTGAACTTGCTCATGGAAGGGATATGGAAAACATTTTTGAGAAGGGGGCAAATATTCATGATAATATTGTGGGCAGCACAGCCAATGTATTGGTTGCCAATGGAGAATCTTATTCCATGTCATTTTTTAGATTCTTACCATATTTATCAGAACGAGGACATGTGGCAAATACTCCAATTGGTAAAGTAATAATTGTGACAGCTCAGGTGGAGCTCACGTCATTTGTCATTCAAAGGAATTGGAACATGGACTTTTTCCATGGTGCTCTTTGTTTCACAATTCAATCCAATGATGTCCCAGAATTTCAACAATTCCTTAATACACAAGACCCTTCCAGTCCAAAAGGAGATGGGTTTATAAGGTCCTTCTGGCAACAGGCTTTCAGCTGTGTATTCCCAGATCCATTTCGGGGCAATGCAGATGGGGATATCTGCACTGGGAATGAGAAGCTGGAGTGTCTTCCTGCAACTTTTTTTGAAATGAGCTTGACTGGCCACAGCTACAATGCCTACAATGCTGTCCATGCAGTGGCCCATGCCTTGCATGCCATGTCATCATCTCATCTGAAGAACAGAGGAATAGTAACCAGAGGTGGACGGACGTTTCAGAGCCAAGTACATTGGCAGGTAATGGACTGAAGAGCCTACTGTGTAAAAGAACCACAGTTTTCTAGATAATAAAACATTCAATACATAGTAGGGGAGCTCATTCAGTTCATATTAGAACTAGAAGTCCACAGTTCTATTAAGCTCCTTCCTTTTCATTCCAGCTCCATCATCTTCTGAAGGTTATTTTGTTTAACAATAGTGCTGGGGATACAGTTTCTTTTAACCAGCATGGAGAGATACTAACTGGATTTGATGTGATCAATTGGATTGTGTCCTCAAACCAGTCTTTTCAAAGAGTGAAAGTTGGGAGGATGGATGTCCATGCTGCTTCAGGCCAAGCATTCATCATAATTCTGGATGCCATAACATGGAACAGCTGGTATAATAAGGTTTGGTTCTCAGTGGATTGGCATAGTGTGGGTATTCAATAAGATTAAGTCTCAGTATTGACATGTGCATTGCATTTCATTTGAGAATGAAAGACCTAGAAAATACTTAATTGTCGAACTGGTTAGTCTAATAAGTGATGTAGTGAATGAGGCCCAATGAACTTCTGCCCTGCTTCCAGTGCTGCTAAATTAACCAGGTGAAATATGGAACAAAAAAATGTAAATTAAAATTTTATTTATTGCTATTCTTTTGAAAATAATTAAAATCATAGCCTAGTTTTTCAACTTAACTTTGCTCCTTTATGAAACCAGGCAGTATTATGCAATTTTAAAGATAGATTCAGATGCAGGAATAGTCATACTTGGGACAGCACACTGAAAGAAAGAAAACTTCAGTTATTATTAGCATCCCATTGATTTCAATGAGACTTCCCTAAGAATGACTTCGTTTAGTCATTAGTGAAAATGCAGCTGGCTCAGTTTTCTTCTTTAAAATAAGCACGTATTATTTCTCTCCTCACCTGGGGATGGGTGAAAATGTTGTGTCATATATGTTATATAATGTTTTGCTGAAATTAAACGTGTCTTCTTTGGGCTGGAGAAAACTTTGTATTAGAACAATCTGAGTGTGGAAGAAATGGAACTCAACTATTTTTTCCATTCCTGTGAAGAGATTTTGGTGAATACATCTCAAAACTCCAGGTCACAATCTCTGTCTGAAGGACCAGTGTGTTCTCAGTTAGGGTCTCTCTGATCAGCTTCTGATTTTTAATAGTGGCATGGCAAGAAGGGAGGACTGCATGTTCCTTTTCTGTTTGGCTAGGATGGAGGAGCGACTATTTCATTTCAGTCTAATTTATCAAAGTCTACTGTTTCCTTCATATCTGAGATGGAAAGAACATTATGTTAAATGTTCAAATGTTGGAGAAAGATAAATTGACAAATTCAGGCATCATTACTCCTTCACCACTACCACTTCTACAAACTCCTCAGTAATACTGACTTGAATCTATCACCCATCCATCCATCCATCCATCATCAGATGTTTATCCCAGTTTTCTCTTAAATTGAACCCAAAGTGGTTTATGTAATGCTGATTAAGATGAACCTCACTCCTAGTGTATTCATGGTGAAAAGGTATGCCTAATTTGCCTTTGATTGGTTTTCTTTGTCATCCTGCAAGACCATGATCCAACCCAATGGCAGCAAGGAGCTGCAGTTGATGTAGAGAATGGTGGTCCAGTAGGGGCCAGTGTCAGAGCATCCTGCTAGTCACAGTCTCTTTATTGTGCTATCAAAATTGCTCTCATCCTACAGTAAATTTGGGTATTGCCTTTTCGGATCCCTATGTCTGGCTGATGTGTAGCATTGTTTTGCTGCCACATCAACAATTGGTCCAGATGGGAAGTGCTGTTAAAGTCATAAGGATACCTGTGGCATTCCCATATGGTGGCCACTATTGGGTGGCTTCCTCTCACCTCCCCATGGGAATTTTTGAAATGGAGTCTGGATACCTACAAAGCAAGTTCATTTCTGGAATATGTTGTGAGCATCCTTCTTTTAAAACACCAAAACCATGCTTTCCTTTGAGAAATGCCTGCAAATCCCCACATTTATGAGTTCAGTTGAATATAAATGCTTTAATACACACCAGAAAATCTGTGTATTATTAAAATGAATGGTAATACACATTATGTTTTTTTGAAAAAAATGCATACAATACATAGCTTACTTGTTCAAAGTAGCTGAAAATCAAGTAATAATGGGAGAACATTGAAATGTGATTTTGAAAAGCTCTATGCAAACTAGAAAACAAGAGCTTTTCCCAAACTCAGAGGAGCTAGGTTGCTGACGCCATTTGTATGGGATCTTGAAACCATTTTTTTCCATTCCATTTACAAGCAGATGGGAAGCATGCATGCACATGTTCACAAAAATTCAACCTTGCTGAAGTATCACAGAGCACTTTTATGGAAAAGTGGCTCCTGGAGAGTGTGGCAAATTACAAAGAGATTGCAGAACTGGAAGGTTTCCTAAGCATGATTCTCATGATTCTCACTGCTCCCTCCCCTGATGACTTAGGCACAGCCTCTATCTGCATGCAGTGAGAGCTGCAATCCTGGTTCTAGGAAGAAGGTCAAGGAAGGGGACCCATTTTGCTGCTATGATTGCATCCCATGTCCCAAAGGGAAGATTTCAGGCAAGAAAGGTAGGCATTAGAATACACAATTATTCCAAATATATTTGATAAGATTAAGAACAGGTATGTAAAAGAGCTTTCTTCAGGGCATGAAGTGTGACTGAATGTGGAGAGGTGGGACAAGATGCAAGATGATGAAGAGAAATGGAGGAGGTAGGTGTGTGTGAGCACACGTGTGATCATTTGTCCCTGTTGTTCCAAAGACTCAACTGCAGTGGATTCTAAATATTCAGGATGGTTGACTGACCTTCGACTGTTGAAACATAGGCTTTAAAACATGCCCTTGAACACTGCACAGATTCATCTAACTCACGAGTATTGAACAACTATGGAACTGTCAGTACATCTCTGCAATCACAGCCCTGTTATCCCATGTCTATGTCTGCAAAGCAAGATCTTAAGATCTGTGACTCCTGACATCCCTTAAATGAAGTCCACCCTGGGTCTGTACAGGTGTTTCAGAAACAAATCCCATTCAGTTCATTAAGTCTTGTGCTAAAGTCAAGAATTATGTATGATAGTGGCCATAATCCCCAAGACCCTGAGCATGTTCTTCCTGCTTTCATTTTAGAAACCAATTGGGTTCTCTCAGGCTTATGACCACAACAGAAACAGATGCTTCAGACATGCATACAGAATCCCTTCTATTTTGTGCACACTATTGCCTCCTTAGGCATTTCTCAGAATTGCAATGTCTAGGCATGTGCAAAAGGTGTTTTTGTTCATTTTTTTATTTCCTCTCCCCAATTTTTGCAGCAGCAGCCAATAAAAACAATGCCTGTTTTAAGCAAATCAGCCAATTCAATGATATATCTGATTCCTACACATGTATGCCATTTGACACTGCAGGTCCAAACCCAAATGGGTGAGAATATCCATCCAGTGGGGTGATGGCACTGAATGTCCAGCTCATAAAACTCTAGGTCTGAAATAACTCTTTATTCAGCTATGTTAGGGCTTCCTGACTGCCACATCGCATGAATGACTCTTCATCTTCAACAGCTTCATATTAGGCTGAGAGACGCTGGAAATGCTCTTCATGCTGGAAAAAACTACTGGATTTGGCTATTGCAAATGGGGGAAAATTTCATTTAAACTGAAGTATAATAGGAAATTAGCAAGTTCCACATATTTAGAGTCAAAAGCACTTGATATTATAGAAATGTGGATGTAATGATTCTTTACTTTGACTTGAAAGCAATATATCTGAGAAGTTGATGTGGCATGCTGGTGAGACCTTAAGAATACATCTGAATATGTATGTATGTATTTTTCCTCAGATATGCAGTACTGTTACTCATGTGAAGGTGGAAAGTACCCAAGCAAGCACCAGCATTTCTGTATTCCCAAGTCTGTTAACTTCTTTTCTTATGAAGAAGCTTTGGGTGTTACTTTAACCTCTTTCGGTATTCTCTTCTGCTTGATCACAGCTCTGGTGCTATGAATCTTTCTAAAGCATCATGAGACACCCATCGTCAAAGCCAACAACCGGCACCTCACCTACGATTTCCTAATCTCCCTCCTGCTCTGTGTCCTCTGTGCACTGCTTTTCATCGGCCGACCGTACCAGGTGATGTGCCTCCTGCGACAAACAGCTTTTGGCATCATCTTCTCAGTGCCCATTTCTTGCGTGCTTACAAAGACAGTCAAGGTGGTTTTGGCCTTCAGAGCCACCCAACCAGGTAACAGGATGAGGAAGTGGATGGGGAAGACACTGGCCAAAACCCTCCTCCTTTCCTGTTGCCTTCTTCAAGGTGGGAGCTGCACTGTCTGGTTGGTAACTTCTCCTCCGTTTCCAGATATTGACAAGCATTCAGTAGCTGAAGAAATCATCCTGGAATGTAATGAGGGATCCATAACGATGTTTTACTGTGTCCTGGGCTATCTGGACTTCCTGGCAATGATCAGCTTCATGGTGGCTTTCCTTGCCCGGAAGCTCCCGGACAGTTTCAATGAGGCCAAGTTCATCACTTTCAGCATGTTGATCTTTTGCAGTGTGTGGTTATCATTTGTGCCTTCCTACCTGAGCACCAAAGGGAAATACTTGGTGACTGTAGAGATCTTTTCTATTTTAGCCTTAGTTCTGGCCTGCTGGTTAGCATCTTCTTCCCCAAATGTCACATCATTTTGCTGAGACCCCGAGTTGAACACAAAGGAACATTTCATACGGAGAAGAGCTTGAAAAGTTTACCTGTCTGCACAGCCTAGGAAAAGCAACTATCTGTAACCAGAAAGTCACCTGCATGGCTAGAATGCAAACACAGTTGGCATGAATGGAAACTAATATGTAGCTGACTAATTGAAATCTGTGGACATGAGTCAGTCTTTGCTTTTATTGTAGGGTTTGACAGATCCTTGCAGGTAAAGGACTGGTTCTCACCAGTAGTGTTCCCTCTTCAATGTGTGCATGTATAAGGCTTGAATTAAAAGATGGTCAAACCTTGCAAAAGCAGGTGAAGTTCTGACTCTTTTTTCCTCATAAAAGCAAGAACTACAAAAGACTTGCTTTAGTCTATGGGGACTACAAACTTTTCATTCCATTAGACAGAAAAATCGGGCAAAAAGGTCAAATATGGTTGCAAATCCTTGGGAGATGTTCTCTGGATAACTGGAGTTTTCTTCCTAGTGTTTTGAAGAAAATACTCGGAGCCTGAATACAGGATCTCCCAGCCCAGGGAAGGGTAGTGAGCAGATGTGTGTAAAGAAGCAGCAGTTTAGCACTTTGGAAGAACAAAAGAGAAAGAGCGATCCTGTTTGATTCATCACTGTGGCTTAAAGAAACCATGTAAACCATAAAGCAACAAGTCATGGATTTTGGACAGGTGATTAAGGCCTGGCACAGTACACCCCAACCTGGTTTGGAAAGCACGTAGTTGTGCTGGTATATTCAAAATGGCCCAGCATGTGTTGCATCCCTCCATGGTTGGAAGAACCCAGAATGGCCTCTTTGATTGCAGAACAGATCTCTTCACAGTCATGCCCCCAGGTTAAGCTGAAGACTCTTCAACACTGTTGAGTCCATCCTTAAGGTATCATGGGGTAGCAGTTCTGCTCATTGTAAGGAGTAACTGTTCTAATGTGTAAATGAACACCGATGAAGCTGAGTGTAATGACAGTGGCCATCTTTGTTCTACCTAGCACACCACTGAAAATTCATCTCAGTGTTGCTTATATAAGGAATGTTTCTGCACTTATTCTTCTTGCTCAGAGATGAAACTATGCCCAGAGCAAGAAGGAAATCTATTAGCAAGGGTCGATGTGTTTTCAGAAATGGAGATCATCCATAGTTTCTCTATCCCCAAATGTACTGACAGGTGTAACACCTGTCACCAAGACCAACAACAAATCGCACTGACACATTCATTCAGACTGCAAGTCACTTGAAATCCCTTCCAGATCCCCATTTCACACAGCCATGACTCCACTCTGGTGGCACTTATTACCATATGCTGAAATGGGAAATGTGCTACAAACATTATAATGGGAAATGATAGCTAACTGCTGACCACTGTGTGCTTCTTCTATCCACTTCCTGAAAGATCAGTACAATGTACTGAGTCCAAATGTATTGAGTCTACTTCTGTCTACTTCATGGAAGCACCCTCCCTCAAACTGTGGAAAATCATGGTCTGCCCTGTGGAGTAAGATGTCATCTAGACCAATAATTTGTGTACTCTAGTGAGGGCAAGAGGACTGTGTGCAAATTGATTTTCCCCTTTACACATCTGGCAATATCATATTGTTAAGCAACTGAAATATATGGTGAAATATATGCATTTCTTGTCATGTACCTTATTTCCATATTTCTTCCAGAGAATTCACTCACAACCCTTTACATTACAATTTGTCCACATAAGACAAAGAATTTTTCTTCCACAGGGAATCCCCCACTTTAATGCATTGTTGTATCTCTCCAGAATTAGCAAACAAATTATAGGTATTTTTTCTGCTTGTCAAATCCCTGTGGAGTTGCAAATTCTATAAGCTAAACTAGGAATGTATTTTGTGAAGGAGGATTTAAAGGTAGCTTGCAGCATCCAGAGGCAGGGCTAGGGAGTAGGGAAAGGAAAAAGGTTACACGAATCTGTTGCTGATTCTTCAGGGTTTCTATTATAGGGTTGAGGTCTCCCAATAGAATGAATTAGTGTTCAGGACACCTAGGATAATCTTGAAAACTCTCTGCATACTGTTTTACATGGGTATGTAGATCCAGAGGTTTTTTCCTTATTCAGAATGGTGTTAACTATTGTATTATTGCCGATTTTGTTTTTTCATCTAGTATGTGCCACTCATATTGAGCAATGAAGCATCTACTATCCACACCATCTCATTCATAAATATCATCAGTCAGGAGATGTCCTCATTGGAGACATTGTTTCACAGACATTTATTATCCCCAAACTGATAAAGTTCACTGAAGAACCCTGCCCACAATGTTTGATGAGATCAAGTAAGGACTTCATTAGGTTAACATTCTTTGTAGTTCTTTTTCTCTCAGCCTCAGTGCAATGGATCCATCAGTAGGAGAAGCAATATTCTGGAGAAGCTGTACATAGGAGAAGCAAAAAATGAATGGCCGCATCATGCAAAATATAGGATGAAAATATTTTTCATTTATCTAAGGGAAAACAAAAGAAATCACAGATCCAGTAACTGAGATTGGGGCTAGGGCAGTGGGAAATGGTGCTTAGCCACTTTCTCTGCATTATCCCCCTCTCCCTTTTCCAAGGGGCTTACCCTAGCAAGATTTGCCCAGTCATGCAAACATGATGGGACAAATGTGTATGTCTATGGGGGGGAGGGGCTCTTGAAAGGCAAAGTATAGCTCTGTAGAGAAAGCGGCTTAGAAATGGGGTGATGGGAATTAATGTTTTTCCTCTTCCTTCTGAATCCCAGATCCAGTCTGAATCAGTCTGAAATAGGACAGTATATGGAGCAGTGCAGTAAGAAACTTTTCCTTATAAGATGGAGTTATGTTTCTTTATTTTCCCTCATTAGTTATATCACATATCAGAATTCTAGTAATTTGCACACATACATTTTTATGTTGGCATATTTATTGACTTGCTTTTAACTTCCGGTTAATCAGAATTAGTCAGATTATCAGTCCATCTAGAAAAGTGCTTTCTTTTGCTAGAAATACCTTTTCAACCTCTTGAGAAGATATTTGCAGCAATCCTGGAGGATGGTGACACCAATGTCAGCAGGGATCTGTATCTACTCTGAATTTTACTCTGAACTTTAAAAGTTCTGCAAAATAAGACCAGCACCATGTTTAAAATTAAAGTTCGTTGTTAAATCCACAGCAAGCTGGCACTGTGATGCCACAAACCTGCACTTAAGTCATTCCTATTTGTGGTGTAATTCAGACTGAATTTCATAAGCAATCTAAACTTAAGAAATCCTTATCATTTATACTTAAAATGAAACTGTTTCCACCAGCTTTGACTTCATGGTTTTTCCTTTGTTCTGTTTTTTTGTAAAATGTCATCTAATATAGAGCAAGATTTTTTGCCCGTTTGATATGAATTAATATATCTGAATGTGTTAAACAACGAATCATGAGTTTGAATCATGCATTCTTTTCTCTTATGCAATATGTATATTAAGCAAAATAGAAGAAAATCATGTCAGAAACTGTTTGACTTTCTGATTTTCAGCATGTTGTTGTTGTTAGTCACGAAGTCATGTCTGACCCATTGCGACCCCATGGACAACATTCCTCCAGGCCTTCCTGTCCTCCACCAACTCCCGGAGTCCACCCAAGCTCACACCAACTGCTTCAGTGACTCCATCCAGCCACCTCATCCTCTGCCGTCCCCTCCTTCTTTTGCCATCTATTCTTCCCAGCATCAGGCTCTTCTCCAGGGAGTCCTTCCTTCTCATTAGGTGGCCAAAGTATTTGAGTTTCATCTTCAGGATCTGGCCTTTTAATGAGCAGTCAGGGTTGATCTCCTCTAGGACTGACCAGTTTGATCGCCTTGCAGTCCAAGGGACTTGCAGGAGTCTCCTCCAGCACCACAATTCCAAGGCCTCAATTTTTTTGCGCTCAGCCTTCCTTATGGTCCAGCTTTCACAGTCTTACATTGCAACTGGGAAAACCATAGCCTTGACTATACGCACTTTTGTTGGCAGGGTGATGTCTCTGCTTTTTAGTATGCTGTCTAGATTTACCATAGCTTTCCTCCCCAGGAGCAAGCGTCTTTTAATGTCTTGGCTGCAGTCCCCATCTGCAGTGATCTTGGAGCCCAGGAAAATAAAATCTGTCACTATCTCCATTTCTTCCCCATCTATTTGGCAGGAAGTGATAGGACCGGATGCCATGATCTTAGTTTTCTTAATGTTGAGTTTCAAGCCAATTTTGGTGCTCTCCTCCTTCACCCTCATCAAGAGGCTCTTAATTTCCTCTTCACTTTCTGCCATGAGAGTGGTATCATCTGCATACCTGAGGTTGTTGATATTTCTCCCAGCAATCTTAATTCCAAATGATGATTCATCTAGGCCTGCCTTTCTCATGATGTGCTCTTCATATAAGTTAAATAGACAGGGTGACAGCATACAGCCTTGCCGAACTCCTTTCTCAATTTTGAGCCAATCAGTGGTTCTGTGTCCAGCTTCTTGACCTGCATATAGGTTTCTCAAGAGAAAAATAGGATGGTCTGGTACTCCCATCTCTTTAAGAACTTGCCACAATTTGTTGTGATCTACACTATCAAAGGCTTTGGCATGGTCAATGAAGTAGAAGTAGATGTTTTTCTGGAACTCCCTAGCTTTCTCCATGATCCAGCATATGTTGGCCATTTGATCTCTAGTTCCTCTCCCTCTTTGAAATCCTGCCTGTACTTAAGGTGTTTTTCGATCCACATACTACTGGAGCCTAGCTTGTAGGATTTTGAACATAACTTTGCTAGCATGTGAAATGAGTGCAATGGTGCATTAGTTTGAACATCCTTTGGCATTGCCCTTCTTTGGGATTGGAATGTAAACTGACCTTGTCCAATCCTGTGGCCACTGTTGAGTTTTTCACATTTATTTATTTATTTATTAAAACATTTTTATGCCACCCCATTCGCCGAAGCCTCGGGGCGGCTTACAACAATAAATTAAAATAATTATAATATTAAATTAAAAATAGAAATATTAAATTAAAAATACAAAAATACAATATAAAATAAGCTGCCCTGGCCAGATAAAATCCAATAATATTAACAGTTAAAATGCCGTTTAAATAAAAAGGTCTTCGCCTGGCGCCGAAAAACAAATGACGGCGCCATGCGGACCTCTCTGGGGAACACATTCCATAACTTAGGCGCCACCGCAGAGAAAGCCCTCCTCCGAGTACCCACCCTCCTAATTTCTTTCAAGGAGGGTTCCCGGAGAAGGGCCTCTCCCGCCGATCTCAAGGGGCGGCTGGGCATATATGGATGCAAGCGCTCCTTCAGGTAACCAGGATCCAAGCCATTTAGGGCTTTATAGGTCATCACCAACACCTTGAATTTGGCCCGGACTTCAATGAGAAGCCAGTGAAGCTGACGGAGAACTGGAGTCATGTGAACATAACTCCCAGTCCCCGTCAGCAGCCTGGCAGCTCTATTTTGAACCAATTGAAGTATCCAGACCATCTTCAAGGGTAGCCCCACATAGAGCGCGTTACAGAAGTCAAGACAGGAAGTCACCAGCGCATGTGTCACTGTCGCGAGGCAGTCGTACTCCAGGTAGGGGCGCAGCTGATGAATCAGCCGAAGCTGGAGGAAAGCGCTCCTCGCCACTGCTGTCACCTGAGCTTATAGTGAAAGCTCCGGGTGGAGGAGCACTCCCAGGCTGCGGACCTTGTCCCTAGGAGGGAGTGCAACCCCATTCAGAACAAGGTTCAATTCACCCTCTCTGAAGCCTGATCCACCAACCAACAGGACCTCCGTCTTGTCTGGATTGAGCTTCAGTTTATTGGCCCTCATCCAGCCCATTACCTTGGCCAGGCACCGGTTCAGTACAGCCACTGCCTAACCTGGACTGGTGGAAAATGAGAGGTAGAGCTGGGTATCATCAACATACTGATGATTCTGCAGCCCACACCTCCTGATGACCTCACCCAGCGGTTTCATGTAGATGTTCAACAGCAAAGGGGACAAAATGGACCCCTGCGGTACTCAATGGCATAGCTGCCATGGTGCAGAGCCATAGTCCCCTAGCTCCATCTTCTGGAATCGGCCATTGAGATAGGAGTGGAACTACTGCAAAGCAGTGCCTCCAACCCCAAATCCCACTAGCCTATCCAGAAGGATACCATGGTCGATGGTATCAAAAGCCAGTGAGAGGTCCAGGAGAACCAACAGGGATGCACTCCCCTTGTCTTTCTCCCTGCACAGGTCATCGTACAGGGCGACCAATGCAGATTCAGTACCGTACCCGGGTCTGAAGCCGGACTGAAATGGGTCCAGATAATCAGTTTCATCCAAGAGTGCTTGGAGTTGTCCCGCCACCACCCACTCTAACACCTTGCCCAGAAACGGGATGTTGGCCACTGGTCTATAATTAGTGGCCATCTCTGGATCCAGTGACGCCTTCTTCAGGACCGGTCGGACTACCACCTCCTTTAAAGGGGCAGGCATCCAACCTCCCTCAGAGAAGCGTTAACCACTTCCAAGATCCAGGTCCCAATCCCGTGCTTGGAATTATTTATTAACCAAGGCGGGCAAGGATCCAATAGGCAAGTGGTGGGACGTACTCGTCCAAGCACCTTGTCCACATCATCGGGCCGCAATAACTGAAATTCATCCAATAATTCTGGACCAGACGGCAGCATTGGCGTCTCCCTTAAAACCTTTGAATCAATAGTGGAATCCAGCTCGTGACGAATCTGAGCAATTTTCTCCCTGAAATGCCTGGCAAAGTCGTCACAGCGGGCCTTTGAGGGTGGAACCAGGTCTTCTTTCGGACCTGGACGAACCAGGCCTTGCACCATTCGAAAGAGCTCCGCCGGACGGCATTGTGAGGAGGCAATGGAAGCAGAAAAAAATCTCTTTTTCACCACCCTCACCACCACAGCATAGGCCCGATAGTGGGCTCTCAAGTGTGTTCGGTCAGATTCATGATGTGATTTCCTCCACCTACGCTCTAGCCGTCTCCCAACCTGCTTCATCGCCCACAATTCAGGTGTGTACCAAGGGGAAGAGCGGGCTCTGCCCAGTGGGAAAGGACTCTTAGGAGCGATCATGTCTACAGCCCTGGTCATCTCCCCATTCCACAGTTCGACCAGAGCCTCGACAGGAGCACCCTTCTTGTCAGCCGGAAACTCCCCCAGGGCCTTCAGGAATCCTTCCGGATCCATCCAGCTCCGGGGACGGACCCACACAATCGGGTCCGCACCCTTACAGAGGGAGAGGTCGGTCTTGAGCACAAATCTCACCAGGAAATGATCTGACCATGACAGGGGAGTCAAGCATAAATTCCTCACCCTCAGACCACCCTCTTCCTGCCCCGTCGAGAAAACCAGGTCCAGAGTGTGTCCACATTCATGGGTCAGGCCAGTGACATGTTGAGACAGCCCCATGGCCACCATGGAGGCCATGAAGTCCTGAGCCGCCCCGGTCAGATCAGTCTCGGCATGGAGATTGAAGTCCCCCACAATCAACATCCTGGGGGTCCTCAACACCAGGTCCGAGATGGTCTCCGTCAGCTCAGGCAGGGAGACTGTTGGGCAGAAGGGTGCACGGTACACCAACAGAATCCCCAATCTGTCTCGGTCGCCCAACACCAAGTAGAGACACTCCAGCCCTGGTCTCGAAGGGACAGGAAGTCCCGTGAGACAGATGGAGGCTCGGTAAACCAAAGCGACCCCCCTCCCCTCCCCTCTGGGCACGAACAGTGCTGAACCAGATACTCAGGCGGGCACAGTTGGGAGAGGGCCACATTCCCCCCCCCTCCCGCCCAGGTCTCCGTTATACAAGCCAGGTCGGCCCCCTCATCCACAATCAAGTCATGGATGAGGGCAGATTTGTTATTGGCCGACCTGGCATTAAACAACAGCACCGTCAGGCCCGAGGGGCGACTGACAAGACTCCCTGGCACCTTCTGGCTGGGAGCAAAACCAGAAGTAGGGACAGGTGTCAGCCATCTGTCCCTCCTTCTTCTATGCAGACATGTTAAGCTCCCACCGCTGTTACGTCCATTTGCTGGCATATTGAGTGTAGCACTTTTACTGCATAGTCTTTTAAGATTTTGAATAGCTCAGCTAGAATACTGTCACCTCTACTAGCTGTGTTGTTGCTCAAACTTGCTAAAGCCCATTTCACTTCACATTCCAGGATGTCTGGCTCGAGGTCAGTGACCACCCCATCGTGGTTATCAGGTATGTTAAGCTCTTTCTTGTATAGTTCTTTTGTGCAATCTTGCCACCTCTTCTGCCTGTTAGGACCCTGCCATTTTGGTCCTTTATCATGCCCCTCTTTGCATGAAGTGTTCCCTTCATATCCAATTTTCTTGAAGAGGTCTCTCATTCTCCCTATTCTATTGTTTTCTTCTATTTCTTTGCACTGTTCCTTTAAGAAGACATTCTTTTCTCTTCTAGCTATTCTCTGGAATTCTGCATTCAATTGGGTGTATCTTTCCTTTTCTCCCTTGCCTTTTGCTTCCCTTCTTTTCTCAGCTATTTGTAAAGCTTCCTCCGACAGCCATTTTGCTTTCTTGAATTTCTTTTTCTTTGGGATGGTTTTAGTTGCTACCTCTTGTACAATGTTGCGAACCTCCATCCATAGTTCTTCAGGCACTCTGTCTATCAGATCTAATTCCTGAAATCTATTCGTCAGCTCTACTGTATATTCATCAGGGATATGATTTAGGTTATACCTGAGTGGCCTAGTACTTTTCCCTACTTTCTTCAATTCCTGTCCATTTTAGTTCACTGATTCCTAAGATGTCGATGTTCAGTCTTGTCATCTCTTGTTTGATCACATCCAGCTCACCTTGATTCATAGATATTACATTCCAGGTTCCTATGGATTATAGATCTTCATAGCATCAGACTTGCTGTTGCAAGGCTGTTGCACTCTTCCCGAACACTCCCACAGGATCAGGAAGTTAGAGTTTAAGTCTTTTATTCTAAGGAACTTCAAAGCTACACAGGCAATGAATAAGAAAGGAGCTTGCAATGATGGTGCTAAACAGGCGTTATCTCCTCCATTCTGAGAGGATTCAAATTACAATGCACTCTTCACCCATCTTGGGTGCCCCTCCCTAGGTAGGTCAGATAAACTTTATCCCTTGTGCAGTCATCAGCATAGCAACTGGCTTGCTTGCTGGTTCCCTCATTTTGTTACCTTCTCCTGTTACAAAGCTCTCTGACTCTGTTCTCAGAAAAACTTCATCAGTGTCAGAAGGCAGGTGGGGGGAGGGGTGTTTGTGCAATGGGCACCAGGTAGAAATCTTCCTGTTCTGAACCTTTACTGTCACTGGGAGCTTCTTGGCCTCACAGGTGTGCCAACAACTCCTCTGAGTCGTCGGGCATAACATTTTCCTTTCACCACCTGATACATCCACAACTGTCCTTTTGGCTTTGACCCATTCGCTTCATTCTTTCTGCTGCTACAAGTAGTAGCCCTCTGCTCTTCCCCAGTAGTTCATTGAACACCTTCTGACCTGAGGGGCTCATCTTCCGGCATCGTATCTTTTTGCCTTTTGGTACTGTCCATGGGGTTTTAATGGCAAGGATACTGGAGTGGGTTGCCATTTCCTTCTCCAGTGGATCAACTTTTGTCCGAGCTCTCTGCTATGACCTGTCCATGTTGGGTGGCCCTGCATGGCATAGCTCATAGCTTCATTGAGCTACGCAAGCCCCTTTGCCATGACAAGGCAGGGATCCATGAAAGGGTTCAGGAATTTATTCAAGCAAAATGTAACTACCCTACATTCTCTCATATTTTCCATTGCATTGCACTGATCTGTGTTACTGTTCTGTATATGAGGGCATCAATCTGTCATTGTGTTGTCATTCTATTGTCAACTACTTTGTACCTGAATTCCTAATAGGTTATAAAGTACTGTGTACAATATTTGGAAGCTCTTAGCTGCTTTCACCTTTACTCAACAACCCTGTTGTAAGTTTGTGTTTCTCTGCAGAGGTTGCCTGAGTGATATTACAATAAGCTACTTAGCTTCAAGGTGCAAGGAGTCTTCCCCACTGAATTTGTTTATTGATTATTGTGGCTGTCATAGAGATTTCCCAACAATACAAAGACATCCAACGAGATGCTTTGCCAGTGAAAGAGAAATTAGGGACATTTCTTTTCATGCATTGTCTTTCTTCCTCCCCCTACAATTTCCAGTATTGTCATCTGGGAGATCGCATCCTTGGTGGTGCTGCATCTCACGCTGTCATCATCTCTGGTCCATCTGTCTTCATGGGAAAAAATGGCATTGTGTGAAAAACTGCCCCATTGCATTATTTGAAAACTTGAGTGAGGACTTTTTGTTGTTTGCTTTCTTTGCTGGTGGAATATTTTCACTTACAGCTGTAGTTTCAGAAAAAAGCCTTCATGGCTCAGAAAACAGTCCTATGGGACTAAGCATCTAGACAGCCATAGGGAACACAGATTCCCAACTGTTGTCTCAGAGACATGATCCAAGATCAGACCAGTAACTTTGATCCTTCAACAGTCCAGTCATCATGCTTCTCCCTGTAGTAGCTGCAGCTCTGAGACTGGAGACTGATTTTGGAGCCAGATATATGTGGGTGTCCTGGGGGAAGTGGGAAAGGAAGAATTAAGGCCCCACCATGATCCAATGTATGATGGCTTTACAGCTTGTTCTGTCCATAGACCTGCCCAACTCCACCATGTAAGCCTTTGCTGAGTGGGAGATGCATGGAGGACACTTCTGCCTCTCTGCTCCTTGCACTTTCAGAAAGATGCTCATCACGTCAGAGTCCAGAAACTTTGAGGGAAAACAATAGAGAGAGGCTGAGAGAAGTGAAAAAAAGGAAAAATCTTACATTTTCATTATGTGAACTAGGCATATCTCAGTTGCACTAAATTAATTTGTAAAGTTTTACCATATATATGTCTATGAAAATGTGGAAAGAGAGAGTCTCGTTCTCTCAGGTAGCGAGGAAAAGCTATTTCATTCTGGTTCTACTAATTCTTTTCATGGAAATCTCAGATAGACATATCCAAACTGATTTAACCCCCCACCACCCCAACACACACAAATAAAAAGGATAAAAATGCTTGAAATTAGCACAAGAGCACTACCCTGAAAATTAGGCTCTGGAATACTGATAATGCACATATACACAGAAACGCGCACACACAGATTAAGAAAATTCTGTGTTTGTGTGGTCTCTCAAAGGGAACAGTGAAGGGAGGTGATGATTTTGTGAAGTGATTTAGCATTGCATGCACATCTCTTCAGGTACCACTTTTCAAACAGTATTTTCTTTAACAATTCCAGAGGGAATCTTCAACTTGTTTTGACTGAATAACAAGACATGAAATGATGTAATTATGAAGATAGTCATTCCACAGCTGTAGTATTCTGCTTTCAGTCACAAGGACTGAAACTAATTCTGCTTTTTCTAAAAACCCCTGTGGAATGTTGATGGAAACATAGAAACAGGAACAAAACATCTGGAGGATGTTTACATAGAGGTCCTGCAGGAGTTAGAGCTGGGGGCATCATCAGCAAAGATATCCCATGGATAATGATATCTCATGAGTCAGATACATCAGGTGATAATAGTGTAAACATGAGGCAGCTTTAATCATGGTTGCTCTAACAGTAGGATAGAGGATCCCAAGCTCTGTGACTTGAACTAATGCTTGTTGTGATGCTCCTGTTTCCTGGGGTGTTGCTGCTGGGAGTGTTTCCTCAGCTGGTCAGGAAGGCTTCCCCTGGGTATGGGAGATGCAGGCTGTCACATCCACACCATCCTCTTCACATGTATTATCAACCAGGAGTCCTCATCATTGGCACCATTGCATCTCATGGAGGCTTCCTCTCCAGCCCAGAAACCTTGAACCAAGTTCCCCCTCCTGCATCAGTTGACAAGTTTGTGTAAGGATTAATTGGATCAGTTTTGCATTCCATATGGTATAAGTATTGGAGATGGTGTTGGTATATTTACTTCCATGACCATTGCAAAAGCAGCAACCACAAAGGATGGTTTAATAGCTTTTAAAAAACAATCAAATATAAAGAATGTGGAAAAAATAAGGGACATTTTCTCAGTGAGGAAAAACATTCCATACGGATTTAATTTTCAGCCTCCAAACTTGAATTGATTTCAGCTTACTCTGATTTTATTGGTCCTGCCACCTTGCATTAGCTCCTCTGTTTATTTTATTCCATAATTTCTGTAGTGAGTGTCAGGATGGGGTTTATATATATCTGCCTCTTTCTGGTGCATCAGCACTGGAGTGCCAGGCTAAGTGGCATTCACATAATTTTCACTCAACTGATTTTTTTCAAATCAGAGACCTTGCAGTTGCTTTTCCACTTCCTCAACTGCCCTCTTGGTCTTCCCCAAAAATAGGACTGCTAAGTATGATTCCCCCTCCCCTTCCCCTTCCCCTTCCCCTCTGCTCCCTTCCCCTCCACTTCTGTCCCTTCCTCTCTAAAAAGCAAAGTTTGAGGTGCCTGTTCATTCCCTTCTAATTGTTCCTATTGTTCTCTCACTCAAATAAATAGTGAATTGATATGGAGAAGGAAATATATTAAAGTATCTTACATGTAGCTCACTTTCAGGCTCGTATCTATTATGTCTCATTCATTTGTTCAGCTCTATTATACTGAAGATGTAAAGTTGATCAATTGCAGGAAGCAAATTTTTAGTCACCGTTGTGAACAACTAAAGCATATTCTTTAGCAGGGGTCAGATGTTATTGTGTAAATGGGCGTGGCCAATCCGGTATGGTAAGTTCTCAGTTGTGAAGTTTCAGAAGTCATTGCTGTTTGCTAGTTCTCCGCATATAGGCCACCTGAAAGAATGTATTCAGTTAGTCGAGGCACCTGTGATATTAAAAGATCCATTCTGTCCAACAATAGTTCCCAGGTTCTACAGAAAAAGTTAAAACTATGCAATTTATAACTGCAGTATAAGCATAGATAATAAAATAGCAAAAGAGCAGCAACTTAAATCATTTCTGCTGGCTAAACTGAAAGCAGCAACAGGCAATAACAATACAAAGCAAAGGATCTTATGAGTGACTTGTGAAAAACTGTATAACAGTATCAAAGCACTAACTCTAATGAACATACTAATAATTATACAATTTACAGGAAGGTTTCTCTTTTAAGTGAAATATTCTTGTGATTCAAAATGCAACTCTCTTTCTAGTACTGCATCTAAGGCTTACCAGCACATCATGGCTCTAGCATTTGCAGTGGAGGAAATCAATGCAAACTCTCAGCTCTTGCCCAATCTCACCTTGGGCTTCCACATCTATGACAGCTACAACAGTGCTAGGACAACCTATCAAGTCACAATGCTACTTACATCAGCGCTACAGGGACCAATCCCCGAATACATATGTTACTTCCAGTATAATGTAGTAGCAATCACTGGGGGACAGGACTCTGAAATCTCTCTTCATACAGCAACTCTTCTGGATGTCTATAAGATTCCACAGGTAGAACTCTCTCTCCTTCTGTATGTGTGTGGAGCATTGGACAACAGCCCTGCTCAATTTCTTGATTATTGCATGGTTTCTAAAAAGAACATGGGAAGAACAATGGAAAGGCTTGAGGTGATGCTTTAAGCACCTGTTGACTTCAGTGGTCAGTGTCCAGTAGATATATGAATATCTCTCATATTCATGCAGAACTTCCCTGACTGGGTGCTTTCTTAATTGTTATTTTATTTCCTGATTTAGTAAATTTAACTAACCTCCTTGATTCCAGTTTTTGTGTTTTAAATTAGAGAACACAGTACCTCAAATATACTCAGATGGACTTTAGAAACACTATACAATAAGCAAAAGCATTATGAATGAAATGGTACATTCATAATTCAAAATTAATGTGAGATCCTGATTTTATTTATGCAGAAAGCCGTGGTGAGACATACGTTTCAGAATCTCTGCCGTATCAAAGCACACATTTGCATTGACCTCTTAGGCGATATTCTTCTTCCTAATCCATTTGACTTCAGCCTGTGTTCTTTCAAAGTGCTGACTGTTTCTAGTAGAACAGCAAGCTAATGGATGAAAACAAATGGCTCCATTTCTTCAAGAAGCAGGAGAACCCAAATGCATATATGCAAATGCTCTCAATCTATGCAACCCCTGACAATAGTAATTTTCAGTAAAATACCTATGTATTCATGCCTGTCACTTAATATGCTCCCTCACATAGTTCACCATACCTCTTCTGTTCTCTTGTATTAAGGATTCAAAAACTTGCCAAAGCATTCTTTGGCCACTTAAGCCCAGCTGCCACTATGCTATGGTCAGGTGGGGATCGGCAGAAATGAGACAAACAGGGAAAGAGCTCATCCTATCTAACAAAACACTCCTCCAGCAGTCAGTAAACAAGGGCTACCTGCCACAGGGCTGAAATGTTAAAAGAAAGCTTGCAAACAAGCTTGATCTGCCATGCCACAACTGGTTTCAAGTGTGTTTCAGATGTGTGTTTCTGGTGCGGGGGGGGGGTTACTTTAGAAGGATCCCTCTGAATCTTTGAGAGTGGGTGCTGCATGGGGATGGTGGAACTATATTAGTCACAATGGCTTGGCTTGTCTATTCAACAAATGCATGACAATTGCATGGAGGCATCTCCATCATTCCCTGGGTCTTCTCATTTGTGGTCAAGGGCCAGAGACTTCTCCTTCTGTCCATGTAACCAGCTAGGGGTTCCACTACTCCCAAGTACATGGGAGTTCACTTCAGACTCTTTCTTGGAAGTCCAATTCACAAGCGATGCTGCACAATTGCACCCTCCAGCAAAGTATCAATTTGAAAGTATAAATATTAGAAACGAAGCAAAGAAAGGTTTTGGGCAAACCATGCTTGTCTTCCAGGGTGCAAAGGATTGTGAAAGGGAAAAATATGCTTGTAATTTGCAAACAGTCACCACAGATGGGCTTTTGAGATTTCATGTTAGCAGAGTAGAGAGAAGCTAGAAGGTACATATTCCCTGATGACATCTCATCTATGGTACACAGTTCCTGAAGAACAAAGACAGTTAAGGAGATGTTCCCCTACAGTTTTTCATTTAATATAAATAAACTTAGTGCTCCTATAACAGATAGTATTCCCCAAAAAACCATGGCAGACGGGTACTATTTGAACATTTGCAAACAGGCTTACATTGTAGCAGTAATGAAAGCTGACATACTGGGTGTGAAATGATCGGAACGTGTACATTTCTATGTACTTGCTGTTGTCTTTCCCAACTCATTTTTCTTCAGCTGACCTATGGCCCTGCTCCAATGATGAATGATAAAACACCAGGCCTTCCCTTCTACCAGGTGTTTCCCAAGAAAGCCCTTCAGAATGCAGGCATTGTCTCCTTGGTTCTGCATTTTAAGTGGACTTGGATTGGACTCCTGGTCATGGAGATTGACCGAGCAGAAAGATTTGTGCAAACTGTTTCTCCACTGTTTTCCGAGAACGGTATCTGCTTTGCATTTATTGCAAGAATACCCAAATTCAGTTTTTATTATAAAATTCTTGAAATGCTACAAATGGGTATACAAATATATGAGGAAGCCATGGGTAGCATGGCTCAAGTTCTGGTAGTGTACGGAGACACTTATTCCATAGTGTTTCTGAGGTGGTTTACATATATAGCAGGACTAGAGGGAGAGGTAAATAAACCAAAAGGAAAGGTCTTGATAATGACAGCCCAGATGGAGCTTGTTTCCTTTTGGTACCACAGGAACTGGGATACAGAAATGTTCAATGGTGCCATTGCTTTCACATTTCACTCCCACAACCCAGCAGGATTCAAAGACTTCCTTGCGCAGAGAAATCCCCTCAGTACCAAAGGGGATGGTTTTATCAAGCACTTCTGGCAAAATGCCTTTGGCTGTATATTCCCAAATTCAAGCTTTGCCAGGCAGAGGGATGTGGACACTTGCACTGGTGAGGAGGATCTGGGCAGCCTCCCAGCACCATTTTTCGAAATGAGCATGACTGGGTACAGCTACAGCATCTACAATGCAGTCTATGCAGTGGCCCATGCTCTTCACACCCTGTGCTCAACTGGATTCACGGACAGAGCAAAGGTGAATGGATGGAGATGGAAGCTTCAGAAACATGCTTTGTGGCAGGAGGTAATTGGCTAATTGTTCCTTCCCATTTTCCATCTTCCATATTTGCTCACATGCAGGCATCAAAGAAGTTTTCATATTCCAAGAACCCCTCTTGCTGTCCTCTTTGTTGTCTTTCGTCTTTTCATAGGAAACACCAACACTATTGAAATTTTTCAGTTAGCCTAATACCTTATTCTCCTTTTCATAGGCCAGAGCAATCTTTCAGCAGCTTATTGCATCTCAAAAGCTTCAGTCATCTCCCACATGTAGTCTTTGTGTGTGAAAGTCCCAGCACCTCTTTTCCTCTTCATTCTAGCTTCATAATTTTCTGAAAGCTGTCTCATTTAACACCAGTGCTGTGGATGAGATTTCCTTTGACCTGAAAGGAGAGTTAGTGTCTGGATTAGATGTGATCAACTGGATTGTTTCTTCAAACCAATCCTTTCAACGCATCAGAGTTGGAAGGGTGGATCCTCAAGCGCCCTCAGGACAAATGTTTAGCATCAATAAAGATGCCATAACCTGGCACAGAGTGTTTAATCAGGTAAAGTTTTTTTAAGAGGTTTTTGTAGTGTCTGAATCTCCATGCAGCTATCTCAGATAAATTCATTAACCACTTGAAAATAGCCTTGTCTTACAAAATATGTGTGCCATCAGTGGATTTAACAAGTGAGACATCACATTAAGTTTCACATGAATGTGCTTCACAAATAAAAAAAAATTAGAATGAGAATCAACTCTTTTAAGTTATTCAATACTGAAGATGCATCAAAAAGAAAAGAAAAAATATCTGTCTCCAAATGCAGCTTGTGAGTCCCATTGACTCTTTAAAAAAGTGTACATAAAAATAGAAAAATAATTTCAAACCATAAATTCCAGAAATTCCTTTAGGAATGAAAAAACATCAATCTCTTTCATAAGATAATGTTGTGCTTATATTCACACATATATGGCAGAGAAATCAGCAACAGAGAACCAAAATAGAAATTCAAAGGGACAGAGGGCTCTTCTTTAAAAATGTGTAAAGCTTTTCCTTCCTAAATCTTTCACTCACTGTAACAAACTTTTCTGGGTATGTTAGACTATAGAAGTTGGTGTAACACCCCATGAGCTCTTGTGGTTGGATCCTCAAGCCCCACCAGGCAAAAGTACTCCAGCAGTGAAGGTGCTGTAACATGGCACAGATGGCTTAATCAAGTACAGGTTACTGGAAACCATTTCTGAAGAAAATTAGTATGAATGGTGTCTGATACTGTATGCAGCTACCTAAGAGCACTTGCAGAACTGAGAATGACTTTTTATTACAAAAAATGAAAATATGAGTTTATGAAACAAGTTGCTTCCAAATGTTTATGCCCCATTTGCCATGTTTGTATGTTCATTACATGAAAAATGGTAGGAGAAATTAATAATCATGCATTGAAATTTGAGTATCACTCAAAATGAAATATGTTTAGAAACTCAAAGCTTTCAACAATGAGGTACTTTCAATACAATACTTCTGTCAGGGCAGGTAGGCCCATCATGAAACATGGTAGTGTTCATGTGTCAGTGAAAATATTAGAAGTGGAAGCTAAACATAAAATACTTAATTAATTAATTTTATTTATTTATAAAATTTGTATGCCGTCCATTACTTGCATCTCTGGCCGGCTTACAACATAGCGGACAGCTTACAACATAGAATGAGGATATGCACAGAAAGAACAGAAGAAGAAAAAGTGATTTCTCTCAGGGCATCTCCTGCTGAGTCCCAATTACTCTCATTACCTGGTAAAATTCATATTCAAATGAAAGTAAAAACAGATATTAACAATGAATATCCCAGCAACTCATGTGGAATGAGATCTTCTCAGTGTTTTGCACACAGTATTGGTGTTCTCTGAATAGTGAGTATGCAAAGCACACTGGAGGAGGGAAAGGAAGATAAAGAAGAGGAAGAGTCAATCAGAAAGGACAGAATCTCTTGAGGAGGCCACAATCTTGGACTCAGAAAATGCTCAGCAGGGCTGTCATGGACAGAAAAGTCTGGAGGGCTCTCCTTCATAGGATTGCCACTACTGGGAGGCAACCGGATGGCACACAACAGCAATGTACAAGTTTGTTCGCAAAAGTACACGTCAAAGCATGCCAATGGGACAGTATTTCTCAGGGTTTTGTCCCAGTTTGCGTGCACGTGTGTGCCTGCCAGTTTTACTTTAAAATGGTCTTTGCACCTGCATATTTTCCCAGTTGCAATACTCACTCATGTTTCTCACTCCTGTCCATTTAAGAAACACCGTTGCACTCATTTAGATTTTTTGAAGGTTGCAAATGACCCCATGTTAATTATTTTTATGTCTGTAACAAAGATGCCTTCGTGAGCTCATTCACATATTTCAGAAAAATGTAGAAAGGAAACAGAGCCTTAATGTTCTCAAGGTAATTATTCTCAAGACTGCAATTCTTTTTAATTCATGGATCAGACACGACCACTTTCTGTATGTACTGAGATCTGCCATCCTGGTTGAAGCAAGAAGGTGAAGGAGGGGGAGCCGTTCTGCTGCTATACCTGCATCCCATGTCCAGAGGGAAGGATTTCACAACAAGAAGGTAAGAGACACGTTGCTCAGACAGAGAAAGCAGAATGGATGCAATGCACAGGGACTTGTGACTAGGGTCTGGGATGAAGTTGCTGAAGCAGGAAGCACTGTTTCTTTGTGTATGGTGATGTTTTCAGTAAGGTGTGCATGGGGGGGAGGGGGTCATTTGCCTTGTATTTGCAGTTATTGTAGCATTTAAAGTGCTACATTCTAAGTAGCCATAATGAAGAGCAGAAACCACCTAAACTGGTGTTTGAATTGGGAAATGGCTTTAGAAACTTAGCATTAGCACCTCCTTTTCAATGGGATTCTAAAATTTGATTTTCTGCTTCATGTAAACACTATGCAGAAGTCTGACCTATTTCTCAGAATAATTCTACAACAAAAGAGGTTTCTGTTCTCATGCCTTCGTTCTTGGACTCTGACAATTCCTCCTGAATTGGATTGGGTGTCCTTTCCAGTTGACCTTCTCATTGCAATGTCAATTTGTGGAATTCAAGTGGATGGTGTTACTAATGGGTGACAATATCCTTCCTGCGACACTTTACTCCCAAACTATTTGCCCTCAGTAACAGTCAATACATTCAAATTTAAAACATCTCCAGAGGAGAAGTTAACATGTGATGCTCTCTACTGAGATTAATTCAAACCAATGGAAGATGTGTCATCCACAAGTGCTCCTTGGACTTCTCACAGCTAAGGGAAGCTCAAGAATGTGCAGCACACCTACATAAATTTTCATCTGAAAGGAAGGTGTACATCCTGTAGCTGAAATTAATGGCAAATCCACTTATTAGCACCACACATTGTATTCTTTTTCAGACATGGAAGATTGCAAGAAATGCTCAGATGAAAGCTATCCAAGCAACACCTGAGATTTCTGTGTTCTGAAGGAATGTAAGCTTCTTGTCTCATGAAGAACCTTTGGGGATGAGTTTAACCTATATAGCACTTTCATTATCCATTCTCCCTTCACTGGTGCTTGGAGTATTCATGAAGCACCATGACACTCCCATCGTCAAGGCCAACAACCAGGAACTCACCTACACCCTCCTCATTGCCCTCCTGCTCTGCTTCCTATGTGCATTGCTGTTCATTGGTCATCCTGAAAAGGTGACTTGTGCCCTTCGCCAAACTGCCTTCGGCATCATCTTCTCAGTGGCCCTTTCCTGTGTGCTGGCAAAAACCATCACCGTGGTGCTGGCTTTCATGGCCACCAAGCCTGGATCCCGGATTAGGAGGTGAGTTGGGAGGAGACTAGCCAACTCCATTGTTCTTTCCTGCTCCCTAGTGCAAGTGGCCATTTGCATGCTGTGGCTGTCAAGCTCTCCTCCCTACCCTGATGTGGACATGCACTCAGTGGGGGGACAAAACATCTTAGAGTGCAACGAAGGGTCTGTGGTGATGTTTCACTGTGTCTTGGGCTACATGGGCTTCCTTTCCTTGCTGTGTTCCATTGTGGCCTTCCATGCCAGGCAGCTGCTGGACAGTTTCAATGAGGCCAAATTCATCACATTCAGCATGATGGTGTTCTGTGCCGTATGGCTGTCCTTTGTTCCAGGCTACCTGAGCTCCAAGGGGAAATACATTGTTGCTGTGGAGATCTTTTCTATCCTAGGCTCCAGCTCTGGACTGCTGGCTTGCATCTTTTCTCCCAAATGTTACATCATTTTGTTAAGACCTGAGCTGAACAACAGGGAGCAATTAATAAGGAGAACAAAGTTAAGAATATCACTGCCTAGGCCCTTTGCTATATCCTGAGCTATTTGTGCAGTGTTGATGAGGACCACATTTCTGTCTTTTTCGTTTGGATTTTTGTGGTTTAGTATGAATTTGGGAGATGTTGCCTTTTGTCTTACCTAATGTATATGTCGGAGCTATGGGGCCTTTTCTTTTGTGTTGAGTTGTTTCAGATTTGGTTCATTTTATTTCCAATTTCCCTCTTGTATTTAATATGGGATGTCTATGCCTCTCTCCACATCCTCATCAGGAAACACCCATGGGAAGAATTTAAGTTTCAGGAATTTTCTCAATCAAAATGTAAATACACTGTATTCTTTAATATTTTCCATTGCATTGCATTAAGCTGGCTGATCTGTGATAGTCTTCTGCATATGAAGGCATCAAATTGTCATTGTGTTGTCATTATTCTATTGCCAACTATTCTGCACCTGAATACCAGACTAGTAAGTTATACAATACTCTGTACATAATTTGGAAGTTGTTAGCTGCTTTCACTTCTTCTCAGTCAAGCTAGTACATAAGCTTAATCATCATCTGAGTTAGCTTGTCAGCAGTGTGTTTGCAGTCTATTGCAGCTGCAGGATGCCAGCATTGGATTGCTGTGGAGTTCTCAAAGCCCAACCATCCCTTGCCATCTAACTGGGAAGCAGAAACAAGGTTTCCTCAAAGCATCTCAAGGAATTCCCAGTTTTTATTTACTAACCAGGCATTTGCAGTGAAGAACTATGCCTATTTCTGATGCTTGTTGAAATCCTGTGGTCTTTCAACTAGCTTAAGTAAGGAGGAAGGAAGTAACAAACAAACCCCAATGCACAGAGTTTGAAGTGAAAGATAAGAAGGACTGAGAAGTGTCCAGGAAAGAATGTGATCCTTGAGTACTGTGGGGGAAAATGTCCAAAAAATCGAAGAAGAAGTAGTAGTGTCTGCTGTGTTTTGTTTAAAGATATTTGTAATGTTGTCCATTTTGAGAAGTGCAAAGAAGCTGCCAGAAGTCCTCTTTCCCCAACACTACAGGAACTGGCTAGCCAATGGCTAAATATGTAGGGGTGTTCTATTCAGCAGCTGCTCCCTTGATGCAAACTATCCCCTTGTTACAATGTAGCCCCTTCATTCCTTCAACAATTCACAGTCTAGGCAAGAATTATCAAGTTAAACAGCCTCACATGGCTGGTGCACTACAGCCAATCACTGGACAGTGTTTTGTAGCATTGTAGTGAGCTCCTCCCTGCTGCTGGACCATGGCAACTGAACTCTATATGAATGATTTCCCAACAGTTTACATTAACATGTTTAAACAAACATGAAAATCAATTTAAGTTTCAGGAATGTACTCAATTGAAATGTAAATGCAGTACATTCTATTTTCCATTGTATTGTACTCAGCTGACTCATCTGTGTTACTGTTCTGTTTATGAAGGCATCAAACTGTCATTGTGTTGTTATTATTGTATTGTCAACTACTCTGCACCTTCAAACCTGACTAGGATGTTATAAATTACTCTTTACCTTATTTGGAAGCTTGTAGCTAGTTTGGTCTTTACCCAACAGTCATAGTGTAAGTTTGGATTGTGTTTGAATACAAAAATGAATAAAAGTGATAAAAATGGTTGAAATGAGCACAAGTGGATAACTACACTGAAAATTGTGCTCTGCAATTGGATCAATGCGGGAATATGAAGAAACACACAGACACACACACACACAGAGAAGTTCTGTTTTTGTGTGGTCTCTCAAAGGGAACAATGGAGGGAGGTGACGATTTTGTGAAGTGACTTTTCAAACACATTTTTCTTCAACAATTCCAGAGGAAATCTTCAACTTGTTTTTATTGAATAGCAAGACATGAAATGATGTTAATTATGAAGATAATTATTTCCACATTTGTTGTGTTTTGGCTTCAGTCACAAAGACTGACAATTCTTCTCTTCCCCAAAGCCCTGTGGAATTTTGGTGGCAACATAAAGAAACAGGAGCAAAACATCTGGAGGATACTTATATTGAGGTCCAGCAGGAGTTAAAACAGGGGGCATCATCAGCAAAGGTATCCCATGGATAAAGATATCTCATGAATCAGACCCATCAGGTAATAATACTGTAAGCATGAGGTAGTTTTAATCATGGTTGCTCTAACAGTATGATGCAAGTCCCCAAGATCTGTATCTTGAACTAATGCTTGTCCTTGTCGTAATGCTCCTATTTTCTATGGTGTTGCTGCTGGGAGTGTTTCCTCAGCTGGTCTGGAAGGCTTCCATTGGGCAGGCGAGATGCAGGCTGTCTCATCCGCACCATCCTCTTCACATGTATTATCAGCCAGGAGACCTCATCATTGGCACCATTGCATCTCATGGTGGCTTCCTCTCCAGCCCAGCAACCTTCATCAAAGTTCCCCCTCCTGCATCAGTTGACGAGTTTGTGTAAGGATTATTTCGATCAGTTTTTCATTCCATGTGGTGTTGGTATTATTATTTCTATGACCAGTTCGAAAGCTGTAAATCCAAACCATGGTTTACTTGCATTTAAAAAATTAACAAATGTAAAGAATGTGGGAAAAGAAAGGCATCTTTTCCCCCTCAGGATACAAATCCCAGAAATAGTTTATTTTCAGAATCCAAATGATGTTTAATTTCTTTATTAGCCCTCCCACCTTGCATTTGCTCCACCGTTAATTGTATTACTCAAATTCTGTGTTGTTTGTGGGGAGTTTTCTGTATATCTGTGTCTCCTTCTGGTGCACCAGCACTGCAGTGCTAGGTTGAGTAGCATGTCAAATGACTGTCACCCCAACCTATTTTCGCAATTCAGAGATACCACATTTGCTTTCCCACCTCCCCAACTACCCCCTTGACTTCCCTAAGTACTTGCACTGCTAAGTAGCATTCCCCTCTCCCCCGTATGAAAAAGTAATCTTTGAATTACCTGTTCATTCCTTTCTTGTTGTTCAGTTGTTCTCTCACACAAATAAATTGTGAGCTGAAATGAAGAAGGCAATATATTAATCCACACTATCTTCTATGGAGCTAACTTGCAGGATTTTATCTATTAGGACTCATTTCTTTGTTCATCAATTTTTATACTGAATATGTAAGGCTGATCAATTGCAGGAAGCAAACTTTGAGTCACTTTTGTGAACAACTAAAGCATATTCTTTAGCAGGGATCAGATGTTATTCTCAAAAAGGGTGTGGCCATCCTGGTATGAAAAGTTTCCAGTGGTGAAGTTTCAAAAGCTGTTCCTATTTGCCAGTTCTCCTCATATATGCCATCTCAACGTGTGTATTCAAGTTAGCTGAGGCACCTGCAATGTTAATTGATCAATTCTCTCGAACAATTGCTTTCAGGGTTTACTGTAAAAAGTAAAACAATACAATTTGTAAAGCCAGTTTAAGCATAGACTCTAAATTAGCAAAAGATCAGCTACTTAAAACAGTTCTGCTCATAAATTGAAAGCAGCAACAGGGAATAACAATAAGCAAAGGATCTTAAGAGTGGCTTGTGGAAAACTGTATAACAGTATTGAAATGCCAATCCTAATGCATGTACTAATAATTGTACAATTCACAGGAAGGTTTATCCTTCAAATGAAATATTCTTGTCTTCAAAATGCAACCCTCTTTCTAGTGCTGTGTCTAAGGCTTACCAGCACATTATGGCTCTGGCATTCGCAGTGAAGGAAATCAATGCAAACCCTCAGCTCTTGTCCAACTTCACCTTGGGCTTCCACATCTATGACAGCTACGACAATGCTAGGAGGACCTATCAGGCCACAATGCTATTTACATCGGCACTGCAGAGGTTGATCCCCAACTACATATGTAACGTCCAGCACGGCCTAGTAGCAATCATTGGGGGACCAGACTCTGAAATCTCTCTTCATGCAGCAACTCTTCTGGATGTCTATAAGATTCCACAGGTAGAACTCTGTCTCCTTCAGTTTGGGTGTGCAGCATTGGACAAAAAGCCCTGCTCAATTTCTTGATCATTGGCTGGTTTCTAAAAAGAACATGGGAAGGACAGTGGGAAAGCTTGGGGTGATGCTTTCAAGGCAAGCTGTTGAATGTAGTGGTCAGTTTCCAGGTAATATAAAATATCTCATATTCATGGAAAACTTTCCTGAGATGGTGATTTCTTAACTTTTATTTCTTTATTTAAGCAATTTAATTTCCCCCTTTGATTCCAGTTTTTGCATTGTAATTAAAAAAGGAGTACTGCAAGTATACTCAGATGGAGTTTAGAAACACAATATACTAAACAAATTATGAATGGAATGGTACATTCATAATTCAAAATTAATTTGAGACCCTGATTTTATTTATGCAGAAATCAGTGGTGAGACATATGTTTCAGCATCTCTGCTGTATCAAGGCACACATTTTGCATTGACCTCTCATGCAATATTCTTCTTCCTAATCCGTTTGACTTCAGCCTGTGTTCTTTCAAAGTGCTGACTGTTTCTAGTAGAACAGCAAGCTAATGGATGAAAACAAATGGCTCCATTTCTTCAAGAAACAGGGGAACCCAAATGAATATATGCCAAGGCTCTCAATCTTTGCAACCTGTGGCAATAGTTATTTTCAGTAAAATATGAATGTATCCATACCTTTCACTTAATATGCTCCCTCAGACAGTTCACCATACCTCCTCTGTTCTCTTTTCTAAATGATCCAAACATTTGCCAGAGCATTCCTTGACCACTCGAGCTCAGCTGTCATTATGCCACAGTTGGTTGGGATCTGCAGAAATGAGAAAATATGGCAAGGGCACATCCTGTCTAACGAGACAGTTCACCAAGTGTCAGCAATCAAGGGCTGCCTGCTGCAAGGCTGAAATGTTTTAAGTAAGGTTGCAAACAAGTTTCAGGCTCCAGGGCAGAACTTGTTTCAAGTGTGTTTGAGACAATGTGACTTCAACTTCTATCCATGCAGCCAACAAGAGGTTCCGCTGATCCTTATTGTATGGAATGCAGCTCAGACTCCTTTGTGGAAGACCACTCTGCAAGTGATGTGACCACTTTCACCCTGCAGCAGATAATCAAACTGATTTTACTATTATTAAAAAAGAAAAGAAAAATTTTGGGCAACCCATGCTTGGCTGCCAGGCTGCCATGCATGGTGAAAGGGAAAGACATGTGTGGGATTTTCAAAAAGCTGCAACAGCAGGGTTCTTAACCTTTCACCTCAGTTAAGTAGAGAGAAGCTAGAAGGTACAGATTCCCTGATGGCATCTCATCTATGTTATGCCAGTTCCTGAAGAACAGTGAGAGTTAAGGAGATGTTCCCCTGCAGTTTTTCATTTGATATAAATAAACTTAGTGGTCCTTTACCAGACAGTATGGCAGGTGGGTACCATTTGAAAAACTGCAAAAAGACTTACATGGTAGCAGTAATCACAGTTGACATACTGGGTGTGAAATGATCTGAACGTGTACATTTCTATGTACTCAATGTTGTCTTTCCCAATCCATCTCTCTTCAGCTGACCTATGGCCCTGCTCCAATGATGAATGATAAAACACCAGGCCTTCCCTTCTACCAGGTGTTTCCCAAGGAAGTCCTTCAGAATGCAGGCATTCTCTCCTTGCTTCTACATTTCAAGTGGACTTGGATTGGACTCCTGGTCATGGATAGTGACCGAGCAGAAAGATTTGTGCAAACTGTTTCTCCACTGTTTTCCGAGAACGGTATCTGCTTTGCATTTATTGCAAGAATACCCAAATTCAGTTTTTATTATAAAATTCTTGAAATGCTACAAATGGGTATACAAATATATGAGGAAGTCATGGGTAGCACAGCTAAAGTTCTGGTAGTGTACGGAAACTCTTATTCCATATTGCTTCTGAGGTGGTTTACATATATATCAGGACTAGAGGGAGAGATAAATAAACCAAAAGGAAAGGTCTTGATAATGACAGCCCAGATGGAGCTTGTTTCCTTTTGGTACCAAAGGAACTGGGATGCAGAAATGTTTAATGGTGCCATTGCTTTCATATTTCACTCCCACAACCCAGCAGGATTCAAAGACTTCCTTGTGCAGAGAAATCCCCTCAGCACCAAAGGGGATGGTTTTATCAAGGACTTCTGGCAAAATGCCTTTGGCTGTATATTCCCAAATTCAAGCTTTGCCAGGCAGGGGGATGTGGACGTTTGCACTGGCGAGGAGGATCTGGACAGCCTCCCAGCACCGTTTTTCGAAATGAGCATGACTGGGTACAGCTACAGCATCTACAATGCAGTCTATGCAGTGGCCCACGCTCTTCACACCCTGCGCTCAACTAGATTAAAATACAGAGCAAAGGCGAATGGATGGAGATGGAAGCTTCAGAAACATACTTTGTGGCAGGAGGTAATTGGCTAATTGTTTCTTCCCATTTCCCATTTTCCATATTTGCTCATGTGCAGGCATCAAAGAAGTTCCCATATTCCAAGCACTCCTCTTGCTGTCCTCATTTCCTCATTAGGCAATTCTTCTTCTCAGAGCAATCTTTCACAAAAATATTCCCCGTCAAAAACTTCATTCACATCCTGCCTGTAGCCCTTGTGCCTGAAAGTTCAACAACCCCTTTTCCTCTTCACTCTAGCTTCATCGTTTCCTGAAAGCTGTCTCATTTAACAACAGTGCTGGGGATGAGATTTCCTTTGACCAGGGTGGAGAGTTAGTGTCTGGCTTAGATGTGATAAACTGGATTGTTTCCACAAACCAATCATTTCATCATATCCCTGTTGGAAGGATGGATCCTCAAACACCAACAGACCAAATGTTTAGTATTAATGAGGATGCAATAACATGGCACAGGTGGCTTAATCAGGTAATGTTTCCTTTGCAGAGGTTTTGAGGGGTGTCCCGATCTCCATGCAGCTATCTAAAATCAATTCATTGGCAACTTGAGAAGAGCCTTGTCTTACAAAATTCACATTCTATGAGCTGATGTAACAAGTGAGACATCACCTTATGTGTCACACTAAAGTGCTTCACAATTTAAATAAAAAAATTAATCGTGAGACTCAAATATTTTAAGTTATTCAGTATTGAGCATGCAGGAAAAAAATCTTTCTAATGCAGCTTTTCTTGAGTCACCAGGACTCTTAAAAAAGGTTCGTAAAAGTAGAAAAAGAAATTCAAAACAGTTGCATTCCAAAAACTCCTTGAGGAATGAGAAAACATCAGTCTGTTTCATCAGATAATAGTGTCCTTATTTTCACACATATGTGACAGAGAAATCAGCAACAGAGAGCCAGCAAAACCTTTACAGGGTTTTAACAG
This sequence comes from Varanus komodoensis, assembly GCF_004798865.1. Classification (NCBI taxonomy): domain Eukaryota; kingdom Metazoa; phylum Chordata; class Lepidosauria; order Squamata; family Varanidae; genus Varanus; species Varanus komodoensis. The sequence goes on from NW_025336554.1 coordinate 1,418,382, forward strand.
AGGGCTCTTCTTTACAACTGTGAAAAGCATTTTCTTCCCAAATATGTCCATCATAGTCACAAACAGTTATGGGTATGTTAGACTAAAGAAGTTGTTGCAACCATTCCATTTATGAAATATCCCCTCAGTCCTTGAGGTTTCATCCTCAAGCTCCACCAGACCAAAGGTTCCCCAGCAATTAAGATGATGTACCATGGCATGGATGGCTTAGTCAAGTACAGGGTATTGGAAACAATTTCTGAAGAAAATTAGTCTGAGAGGTTTCTGATTCTGTATGCAACTACCTACGAGAATTTGCAGAGTTCAGAATGATGTTTTATTACCAAAAATGCAACATATGAGTATGGAACAAGTTGCTTCCAGGTGTTTCAGCCTGATTTGCCATGTTTTTAAGTTTATTATTTGACAAATCGTAGGAGAAATTAATAATCAAACATTGTTATTTGATTATAAGTCTTGAAATATGCTTAGAAACTCCAAACTTTCAACAATGAAGTACTACCAATAAAATGGTTCTCCTGGGACAGGTTGGTCCATCATGGAACAGGGAATTTTTCATGAGTCAGTGAAAAGCATTAAGAGAGGAAGTGAAACATTTCAAGCTACTTAATAATGAGGTTATGGACAGAAAGAACAGAAAAGCAAAGCTCTTTCTCTCAGGACATCTTCAGCTGAGTCCCAGTTGCTCTCATTACTTGCATAAATTTATACTCAAAATAAAATCAGCAACTGACAAGGAATATCTCAGCAACTCGTAAGAAATGAGATCTCATTGTTTTGCAAACATTAATGCTGTTCTCCACATGTGGAGAAGGCAAAACTCACTGGAGGATACAAAGGGAGAAAAAGAAGAGGAAGTCCCAATAAGAAAGGGCAGAATCTCTCAAGGAAGCCACATCCGTGGAATCAGAAAGAGCAGAGCAGGGCTGCCCGGACAGGAAATTCTTGAGGGCTCTCCTTCAAAGGGTGGCCACAACCCAGAGACAACTGGACAACACAGCTGCAATGAGCAAGGTTCTTCTCATAAGTATATGTCATAGCATGTCAATGGGATAGAATTTCAAAGGCTTTTGTCCCAGTTTGTGTGTGCGTGTGTGTGGGCCCTATTTACTTTACTTTTGCAGTTGTAAAACTGACCCATGTTTCTCGTACCTGTCCATTCCAGAAATGTCAGTGTAAACACTCAGATTTTTTGAAGGTTGTAAATGACCCAATTTCCACTTCACAACTTTTTAAAAAATATTTTTTAAGACTGCAACAAAGATATCTTCCTGAGCCAATTCACATATTTTAGAAAAATGTAAAAAGCAGCAGGGCCTTAATCTTCTCAAGATAATTACTCTCAAGACTGCAATTGTTTTTATCCTTTGGATTAGACACGACCAGTTTCTGTATGTACTGAGAGCTGCCATCCAGGTTCTAGCAAGAAGGTGAAGGAAGGGGAGCCGTTCTGCTGCTATACTTGCATTCCATGTCCGGATGGGAGGATTTCACAACAAGAAGGTAAGAGGCACATTGTTCAGATTGGGAAAACAGGATGAATGCAACCAACAGAGACATGTGAATACAGTCTGAGATGAGGTTGCTGAAGAAGAAATAAGTTTCTATGTTTATTTTTGTGTGTGTGTGTGTGTGTCCATGTTTCGAGTTGTGTGCAAGCATATTTGTGTGTGTTGGGGAGCAACCATTTGTGTGCTTGTAGTCGCATTCATCTAAGAATATTTGAAATGCTACAATCCTGGAAATGATGAACAGCTACTCAAATTGGTGTCTGAATTGGGAAATGACTTTAGAAAATGATCATTAGAACCTTCTCTTCAATGGGATTCTAAAATGTGGTTTACTGCTTCAAGTTAACAAAATGCAGATGGATGACCTCCTACTTCTCAGAAAAAAAATATATCTTTATTTAGATTTATAGGCCATCCATCACTGTCTTCTCTGGACAGCTTACAGAATATTATGAATCCTATGCAAAATAAATTAGAATGAATACATTAGAATAAATAATTCTTCCCCAAAAACAGAAGTTTCTGTTTTCATGCCTTCATTCTTGGACTCCTTCAATTCAATTGGGTGTCCTTTCCAGATGATGTTCTCAATGGAAGGTCCCATGGTGAATTTAAATGAATTCATGGTGAATTCAAGTGAAATTATAGCAAAGTGAAAATTTCCTGCCTGCTTGATGTTACTACCAAACTCATTGCGCTCCCTCACAATCAATGCTTCCAAAATTACAACAGCACCACAGGAGGAATTATCCTGTGATGCTTTCTCCTGTGATTTCTTCTTGGCCTTCTAACAACTATGAGAAGCCCAAGCATGTGCAGTACAGTCACAGAAACTTCTATTTGAAAGGAAGGTGTACAGCCTGTAGCTGAAATTAATGGCAAATCCACTTACTAACACCACACACTGTATTTTTTTTTCAGACATGGAAGATTGCAAGAAATGCTCAGATGAAAGCTATCCAAGCAACACCCGGGATTTCTGTATTCCAAAGGATGTAAGCTTCCTCTCTCATGAAGAACCTTTGGGGATAAGTTTAACCTGTACAGCCATTTCCTTTTCCACCATCACTTCACTGGTGCTTGGAGTATTCATGAAGAACCATGACACTCCCATCGTCAAGGCCAACAACCGGGACCTCACTTACACCCTCCTCATTTCCCTCCTGCTCTGCTTCCTTTGTGCATTGCTTTTCATTGGTCGCCCTACAAAGGTGACGTGTGTCCTTCGTCAAACTGCCTTCGGCATCATCTTCTCAGTGGCTGTTTCCTGTGTGCTGGCAAAGACCATCACCGTGGTGCTGGCTTTCATGGCCACCAAGCCCGGTTCCCAGATGAGAAGGTGTGTTGGGAGGAGACTAGCCAACTCCATCATTCTTTCCTGCTCCCTCGTGCAAGTGGCCATCTGCATGCTGTGGCTGTCAAGCTCTCCTCCCTACCCTGATGTGGACATGCACTCAGTGGGGGGACAAATTGTCCTGGAGTGCAATGAAGGGTCTGTGGTGATGTTTTACTCTGTCTTGGGCTACATGGGCTTCCTTTCCTTGCTGTGTTTTGTTGTGGCCTTCCATGCCAGGCAGCTGCCGGACAGTTTCAATGAGGCCAAGTTCATCACATTCAGCATGGTGGTCTTCTGTGGCGTGTGGCTGTCCTTTGTTCCAGGCTACGTGAGCTCCAAGGGGAAATACATTGTTGCTGTGGAGATCTTTTCTATCCTAGGCTCCAGCTCTGGACTGCTGGCTTGCATCTTTTCTCCCAAATGTTACATCATTTTGTTAAGACCTGAGCTGAACAACAGGGAGCAACTAATAAGAAGAACAAAATGAAGAATATCACTGCCTAGGCCCTTTGCTTTATCCCGAGCTATTTGTGCAATGTTGATGAGGACCACCTTTTCGTCTTTTTCATTTAAGTTCTAATGATTAGTTATGAATTTGGAGGGATGATGCTTTTGAACTTACCTAATCCATGTGTCAGAGCTATGCGGACTATTTTTTGTTTCATGCTGTGTTTAGGTTTCGGTTTCCTTTATTTCCTTTGTGCCTCGTCTGATTACTATGGAGTGTCTATGCCTCCCTCCACATCCTCATCTGAAATCACCCTTAGGAAGAACTGTACCGCAATACCTTCCAGAGCGAGGGTAATGTGGGATGCAAGGAAAATCAAGGTCACTAGCAATATTTTGCTTTTCTGTTCATTTAATCTCTGTCAAGCGTTGGTGATGTTCAACCTTTTCTAAAGTGGAACCTAGTATAATACCAAGAAAAAAAATGAAAAGAACCCCTCCCATAATACAGAATTTGAAAGTAGTTGAAAAGTTTGAAACAGTTTTAAAATGGTCTCAAAGTAGTTATATTAGTATTTAATGAAGAAAAAAAATGAACCGTTTTAAAACAGCAGAAATATCAGTCAAGCCAGTACATGAGCTTAGTCATCACCACAATTAGTTGGACATGAATATGGTTTCAATCTATTGCATCTCCAGGGTGCCAGCAAGGGATTGCTGTGGAGTTCTTGAAACTCAATCATCCACTGCCAGCTAAATGTGATTCAGAAACAAGGAAAGTTTCCACAAATAATCTCTCAAGGAATGCCAAACTAGGCATTTGCAGTGATGAACTAAACTTACTTCTGATGCTTGTCCAATTCCTGTGGTCTTTCAAATAGCGGAAGGTAGAAAGGAAGGAAGTAACCTCAAAGCATGGAGTCTGGAGACTCAGATAACTGCATTTGAAGAACTGGCAAATGTCCTGTAAGAATGTCTTCTACGTGTACCTAGATGTCAATCAAGATGTTTTGCCAGTGAAGGAGAAAATAAGGGGATTGTGATGCATGCTTGTGAAGGTAAGACTTGCACACATGCTCTGACTCACAGCTGGAATGGAACTTTCCTTGAAAAGTTTCCTCATGTTTTATACTAGACTCACAATCTTAGAGGCAGTGTCTTTCATCCCTCACTGAAATTCAGAAGCATTTTCATCCAGGAGATAACATCATTGGTTCTGCTCTCTCTCAGGCTGGTTCATTCATCTTTGTGGAAGAAGATGTCAGTATTTGCAAAAATTGAGTGAGTACTTTTCATTGTTTGCTTTCTTTGCTGGTGGGATAATTTCACTTAAAGCTGCAGTTTCAAAACAATAGCTTGATGGCTCAGAAAACAGTCCTATGGGTGTATGCATCTAGATGGCCATTGGGAACTTAGAGTCCCAACTGTTGTCTCAGAGACATGATCCAAGATCAGACCAGTAACTCTGAACCTTCAACAGTCCAGTCATCATGCTTCTCCCTGTACTAGCTGCAGCTCTGAGATTGGGGACTGACCTTGGAGTCAGAAGTATGTGGGTGTCCTGGGGAAGTGGAAAGGGAAGGAGTGAGGCTCCACCTTGATCTAACGTATGGTGGCTTTTCAGCTTGTTCTGCTCACACACCTGCCTAACCCTATCATGTAAGCCTTTGCTGAAAGGGAGGAGCATGGAGGCCGCTTCTGCTTCTGTGCTCCTTGTACTTTTAGAAAGATGCCCATTACACTCAGAGTTCAGAAACCATGAAGGCAAACAAAGCAGCTGAGAAAAATGAAACAAAACAAACAATCTTATCATTTTCATTCAATAAACTGAAGCTTATCCTGGTAAGACAGAGGTACTATGGGGTGGGGGAGGGAGTCCTCTAATATGTATACCCTGTCCTTAATAGTATCACTCTCCCCCTAAGGGACAGGATCCACAGTCTGGGCTTGCTCCTGGACCCTAGTCTGTCCCTGGAGTATCAGGTGGAATTGGTGTCTGGGAGTGTCTTTTTCCAGCTATGGTGGATTTTCCAGCTCCACCCCTTCCTAGACAGAGGGAACCTGAAGATAATTACCCATGCTCTGGTAACTTCCAAAAAAGATTTTTGTAATGCACTCTACATGTGCTGTCCTTGAAGATGTTCCAGCAATTGCAGCAGGTACAATATTAGGCTGCTCAGTTGGTGCTGTGTAAGAGTGACCCATATAACAGCAGTTCCAAAAGAACTTCAGTGGTTACTAGTTGTGCCTCAAACCCAATTCAAGGTGCTGGCATTGACATATAAAGCCCTAAAATGGCTTGGGGCCTGGCCACCTGAAGGACCAGCTACACCTGTATAGGTGTATACCTACACCCCCAAGATCAGTGCAGGAGGGCTTTCTGAGAGACCCACCACTCAGGGAGGTGAGAAGGGTGGCAAATAGATGAAGGGCCTTTTCTACTACTGCTCCCTGAATCTGGAACTCTCTCTGTAGAAAAATTCACATGGCACCCCAAAGAAAAGACATACCTTAAAAAATGTTTTAATACTTTGCCCTATGAATGCTGGTGGCCTTTTCATATTATTGTTGTACTGAAGTTCTAATCTTTTAATTTTTTAAAATAGGTTTTAGCATGTTGTTATTTATACTTATGTTGAATATATTGTTTTAATATGTTTACTATGTTGTTGTAACCTGCCTAGGAAGGCCTTTTGGTAGTTATAGGTGGCATGTAAATATGAGTAAATAAATACATACATACATAAATAAAAAAATGTGAACTGCTTGTATATCAATGGCAGTAAAGTAATGTGAAAAGTTATTTATATAGGTATGCATGAAAATGAAGACTGATCAAGTCTCTTCTTAGGGAGGGCAGACAGCAGTTTAGTTCTGGCTCCCATTCTTCTCATGGCAAAGTCAGATGAACACATTCCAAGGCGTTAGGAGGATCCCCCCCCCCCACACACACACACACAAATAAAATGGATAAAAATGCTTGAAATGAGTACAAGTGGATAACTACCCGGAAAATTAGGCTCTCACATAGAGTAAGAAAAGTTCCGTGTTTGCATGATCTCACACAGTGAACAACGGAGGGAGGTGACAACTTTGTGAACTGCCTTAGCAATGCATGCACAGCATTGTTGATTTTGCACTGGTAACAAGGTAAGAGCAGGCCTCACACACAGCAACTCTGTCCTCTGTTCCAACCTTAAGGCAGCATCTAATATCATGCTGAAGGCAATGAGGCAATGAGGAGAACTTCAGAGAGGAATGACATCATTCTAGGCCAAATAATTGCATGGTTTCTTTTATAGGATCACTGCAAAATCTGTATCAGCTACATGAAGAAGTCAATCAACATTCCACACAGAGAAGCATAACTGTTGCTGTAATGAATGATTCCGGGGATCATTCCTCCTTTTGCAAGACATTCCATGCCCTGTTGATCTTTCCCATCCCAGCCAAGAGAATTGATCACTTCAGATGTGACTTTACAAACACTTTTATCTTCAACAATTCCAGGGAGAATTTTCAAATTGTTTAGATTAAGTAACAAGAGAAGATATCATGTGTTGGAAAAATTTGGATAAATCCTGTCTGAAAAGCATTACTCCTGTGTGCCTTTGCATTGTGGGATCAAATCCTGTCTTCCTTCTCAAAACCAAGCTGTTGTTTAAAATGGCATTCCCCCTCTCTTTTCTCTCACCTTTAGCTGTAGGCTACAGTAGACAAATATACATTGTAAATAGTCATTGTTGGAATTCAGTTTACAATAATCTTTTGATAGCCCAGAGGGCTTCATGTGCCCTGATCATGCAGAATGTTTGGAGTAGAGATAAGGGTCTGAGCTTATCATGAATAGTTTCTAGTAACTTGAATTTTCATGTCTGAGCAGACCTGGAGATGGGTTCAGGTTACTCAAAGTGTCAACACCGGCAATAAGAAATATTGTAATCTCATTGTTACAGTGTGATTGAATGACATTTCTTTATTGGTTCAGTATGTGATGACCTCAGAATCTTATTGTAATCTCTGCATTCTGTCACCAATTGCCCTGTACCTGTGTACCTATAAATGCCCTGTAGTGGTATTGAAGCTTTGCAGCAGAGTTCACCTCTGCCTGCCCGGTAATGCAGCATGCATTATAGTGAGTGTACAGTGGGAACCTTGTGAGTAAAACAATAAAGCCTCAGATGGTCTGGACGCTTGGTCTTTCCCATGAACCCGAGTTTTATTCCCTCTTCTCAAATTGAGATTCCGGGATTCTGACACATGTAATTATGAAGATAGTCATTTCCAGAGTTATTGTATTTTGGTTTCAGTTACAAGGACTGAAACTAATTCTGCTTTTTCTCAAAACCCCTGTGGAATTTTGGTGGCAACATACAGAAACAGTAGCAAAACACATGGAGGATGTTTACACAGAGGTCCAGCAGGAGTTAGAACATGGGACATCATCGGTAAAGATATCTCATGGAGACAAATATCCCATCAATCAGACCTGTCAGGTGATAATGTTGCAAACAGGAGGCAGCTTTAATCATGGTTGCTCTAAGTGTAGGATAGAAGACCCCAGCCTCTGTGTCTTGAACTAATGCTTGTGCTTGTTGTGATGCTCCTGTTTCCCGGGGTGTTGCTGCTGGGAGTGTTTCCTCAGCTGGTCAGGAAGGCTTCCACTGGGCATAGGAGATGCAGACTGTCTCATAAGCAACATCCTCTTCACATGTATTATTATTATTATTATTATTATTATTATTATTATTATTATTATTATTAAAATATTTCTATGCCGCCCCTTGCCGAAACCTCGGGGCAGCTTACAACACGATAAAATACATTGAAATACAATAGTACATAATAAATTACCATTAAATACAAAAGTACAAAAAATACATTGATTTACAAATATAAAATTAAAATTATCAGTATAAAATAAGTAAATAAAAATAAAGGGGGAGAAAGAGAAGGAAGAAGAAGTTGCCCTGGCCAGATCATATGTTTTAACAATTAAAATGATGTTTAAATAAAAAGGTCTTTACCTGGCGCTGAAAAACCAGTAACGACAGTGCCATTATCAGCCAGGAGACCTCATCATTGGCACCATTGCATCTCACGGTGGCTTTCTCTCCAGCCCAGAAACCTTCAACCAAGTTCCCCCTCCTGCATCAGTTGACAAGTTTGTGTAAGGATTATTTGGATCAGTTTTGCATTCCATTTGGTATGGGTGTTGGTGCTGGTGTTGGCATTTTATTTCAGTGACTAGTTTGAAAGCTGTAACCCCCTTACCACAGTTTAATGGCATTTAAAAAATTAACAAGTACAAAGTGTTGTACCTGACTCCCCAGGATCCTGACATAATAGAGGTACCTATCAGCTTTCTCAGGGCATTCAGGATAGGCATGACTCCTCTAGGCTCCAGATAGGCATGACACGGCCAAACACTAGAATAATCAGCTGTCTCAGGGTATGCATGATAGGCTTAGCTCTCCTAAGCTCTAGCCCATTCAAATGTCTAGTAACTGCCTCAGAGAATTCCCTCAGAAAATGGAAAGAGCTTACCTACAATGTAATGGACAAAGATTGCTTAGAAGGTGTAAATTAAAAGATAAAACTTACTGCTAAAATCTGCTTCTGTATATCTGCTTCTGTTTCTTGCTTAACTGCTGCTTTGTGATTCTGTAACTCCCCATTGTTGCCATTGTTCTGATTTCTGTCAAAAACTGATTGTATTGTTTACCATTTACCGAAAACTCACTGGGAAGCTATAAAAACCTCATTCCAACTCTGTCCAGGGCCGCATTCCCCTATGAATGTGGTCCCTGCTGCAGGAATAAATCTCCTCTTTACTTTACCATCCGGTCTCTGGTCTCGTCTGTAACATCTCGGGTACAACACAAAGAATGAGGGAAAAGAAAGGGATCTTTTTCCAGTCAGTAAACAAATCCCTAACACATTTAATTTTCAGCATCCAATAACAATTTGATTTCTGTTGACTCTGATTTTATTAGTCCTCCCACCTTGCATTTGTTCCTCTGTTAATTGTATTACACAAATTGTGTTGATTGTGGGGAATGGGTTTAAATATATCTGTGTCTCTCCCTCATGCATCAGCACTGCAATGCCAGGATGAGTGGAAAGTCACATAATTGTCACCTAACCCATTTTTCTCAACTCAGAGACCCACAGTTGTTTTCTCACCTCCTCAACAACACCCTTGACTTTCCCCATAAATTGCACTGTTAACTTGCATGCCCCTCCCCTCCCTTCCTCTTCCCTCTGAAAAAGCAGAGTTTGAGTTGCCTCTTCATTCCTTTCTAATTGTTCCTGTTGTTCTCTCACTAAAAGAAATTGCTAGCTGAAATGCATGTATATGGAGAAGGAAATAAATTAATCTGCAATATCTTCTGTCGAGCAAACTTTCAGGCTCTTTTGTATGATGTCTCATTTCTTTGTTCAGCTCTTTTTATGGTGAATATGTAAAGTTCATCAATTGCAGAAAGCAAACTCTTAGTCAACTTTGTGAACAAGTAAAGCACTTTCAGCTGGTTAAATAGATAGCAGCAACAGGGAATAACAATAGAGCAAAGATCTTAAGACTGCCTTGTGGAAAACTGTATAACAGTATTGAAATGCTAATCCTAATGCAAATACTAAGAATTACACAATTCACAGGAAGCCTTTTATTTTAAGAGGAATATTCTTGCACTTCAAAATGCACCTCTCATTTTAATGTTTTGACTAGAGCTTACCAGCTCATCCTGGCTCTGGCATTCGCAGTGAAGGAAATCAATGAAAACCCTCAGCTTTTGCCCAATCTCACCTTGGGCTTCAACATCTTTGAAGGCTACAACAATGCTAGGAGGACCTATCAAGCTACAATGCTACTTACATCAGCACAGCACAGACCGATCCCCAACTACAAATGCAACATCCAGTATAACCTGGTAGCGATCATTGGGGGACCAGACTCTGAAATCTCCCTTCATGTGGCAACTCTTCCGGATATCTGCAAGATTCTGCAGGTAGAATTCTTGCTCCTTCAGTCTCTGTGTGTAGAATTGGACAACAGCTCTGCTCAGTTCCCTGATCTTTGCATGGTCTCTGGAAAGAACATATAAAGGACAGTGGGAAAGCTTGGATTGATGAGGTATGGCTGCATTAAAAGGCAAATATACTGGTTGGACCTACACTGTATTTGTAACCCTTGGGCTAAACGGAACACAATATAAAGAACTACTCCTCCAGAACCAAATAGTCATTGATTTTTATGCAGGCAGGTTTAAGAAATGAAGTCTATATGTTTCCCCAAGTCCAAGAAGGAAGGGGACTCCAAATATATGAAGGCTATCATTTTTTGCAACTTGTCAAAATAGAATATTTCAGTAGAATACATATGTATTCATTAAGTTCACTTAATATGTTCCCTGACATATTTCAGTATACACAATTTTCCAGTCTAAGAGTTCTCTCTCTCTCTCTCTCTCTCTCTCTCTCTCTCTCTCTCTCTCTCTCTCTCTCTCTCTCTCGGTCTCGATCTGTGTGTGTGTGTATGTGTGTACATCAGTGTGTGTGAGAGGGATTTCCTTTTTGAAGGATCCCACTGAATTTTGGAGAGTGGGACCACTGGGGGGATAGGGGAACTATATTAGTTCCATCAGTGTACCTTGCTCAATTTTGTGTGGGTAATAGGGTAGAAAAGCAAAGGATATCTGGGAAACACATGCTTTATAGAAGCCTTGGTGAAAGGTCAGTAATGTTAGCAGAAAATGTTAAGAAAAACTCAGGACTCAAATCTTGGCTGCAAACTTCATGGATAATCCCTTAAACACTCAGATACTTAAGTAGAAAAGCACCAGGTGCATCATGGATCATGTTGCCACAGTCCAAGCCTCCAGTAGTAGCAGCTGCATGGAAGCATCTCCAACACTCTCTGGGCATTCTGAACAGCGGTCAAGGGACATTAAGTTTGCTGTTATTGTTGTTGTTAGTTTCAAAGCCATGTCCGACCCATTGCAACCCCATGGACCACATTCCTCTAGGCATTCCTGTCCTCCAGCATCCCCCCGAGTCCACTTAAGCTCATGCTGACTGCCCCCCGAGCCACTCCATCCTCTGCCATCCCCTTCTTTTTTGCCTTCAATTGTTCCCAGCATCAGGCTCTTCTCCAGTGAGTCCTTCCTTCTCATTAGGTGGCCAAACTATTTGAGTTTCATGTTCAGTATCTGGCCTTCTAAAGAGCAGTCAGGGTTGATCTCCTCTAGGACTGACTGGTTTGATCGCCTTGCTGCCCCAGGGACTCACAGAGTCTTCTTCAGCACCACAGTTCAAAGACCTCAGTTCTTCAGTGCTCAGCCTTCCTTATGGTCCAACTTTCACAGGTATATGTTGCAACTGGAAAAACCATTGCTTTGACTATATGAACTTTTGTTGACAGGCGATGTCTCTTCTGTTTAGTATGCTGTCTAGATTTCCCATAGCTTTCCATCCAAGGAGCAAGCATCTTTCAATTTCTTGGCTGCAGTCCCCATCTGCCATGATCTTGGAGCCCAGGAAAATAAAATCTGTCACTACCTCCATTTCTTCCTCATTCATTTGCAAGGAACTGATAGGACTAGATGCCATGATCTTCATTTTCTTAATGTTGAGTTTCAGGCCACCTTTTTTGCTTTCCTCTTTCACCCACATCAAGAGGCTCTTTAGTTCCTCTTCAAGTGCTGCCATTGGAGTGGTATTGTATGCATATCTGAGGTTGTTGATATTTCTCCCGGCAAGCTTAATTCCAACTGGTGATTCATCTAGCCCCACCTTTCTCATGATGTGCATTTATTTATTTATTTACTTATTTATTTAAAATATTTCTATGCCACCCCCATTGCAACAAAGCCTCGGGGCGGCTCACAAAAATACATAAAACATACATACATAATAATAATATAATTTAAAAGAAAAAAAATTTAAAAACCCCCAGTGCATTCTCGGTTAATTTTAAATTCCTAATTAATTCAATAATTTAGCAATTAAAATAAGTTTTCTATAAAAAGGTCCTAGCCTGGAGCTGAAAAATAAATAACGACGGCACCAGGCAGACCCCTCTGGGGAGCACATTCCATAGATGGGGCACCAGCGCAGAGAAAGCCCTCCTTCGGCTACTCACCCTCCTAATATCATTCACAGAGGTTTCCCAGAGAAGGGCATCCGTTGCTGATCTCAAGCGGCGGAAGGGCATATATGGGCACAAGCGTTCCTTTAGATATACAGGTCCCAAGCCAATTAGGGCTTTATAGGTCATAACCAACAACTTGAATTGGGCCCGGACTTCTATCGGGAGCCAGTGGAGCTGACGGAGAACTGGGGTTATATGAGAACAATGCCCAGTCCCCGTCAGCAACCTGGCAGCTCTATTCTGCACAAATTGAAGTTTCCGGACCATCTTCAAGGGCAGCCCCACGTAGAGCGCGTTACAGAAATCTAATCGGGAAGTTACCAGCGCGTGTGTCACTGTCGCCAGGCAGTCATTCTCCAGGAAGGGACACAGCTGATGTATCAGCCAAAGTTGAAGGAAGGCGCTCCTCGCCACCGCCGTCACCTGAGCTTCTAGAAACAGCTCAGGGTCGAGGAGCACACCCAAGCTGCAAACCCTGTCCCTCAGAGGGAGTGCAACCCCATTTAGGACAAGGCCCAAGTCACCCATCCTGACGCCCAAGCCACCCACAAACAGGACCTTCGTCTTGTCTGGATTGAGCTTCAGTTTACTGGCCCTCATCCAGCCCATTACCTCGGCCAGGCACCGGTTCAGCACAGCCACTGCCTCACCTGGATTGGTGGAAAATGAGAGGTAGAGCTTGGTATCTTCAGCGTACTGATGATTCTGCACCCCACACCTCCTGATGACCTCTCCCAGCGGTTTCATGTAGATGTTAAATAGCAAAGGGGACAAAATGGACCCCTGCGGTACTCAATGGCATAGCTGCCATGGTGCAGAGCCATAGTCCCCTAGCTCCACCTTCTGGAATCGGCCATTGAGATAGGAGCGGAACTACTGCAAAGCAGTGCCTCCGACCCCCAATCCCACTAGCCTATCCAGAAAGGTACCATGGTCGATGGTATCAAAAGCCACTGAGAGGTCCAGGAGAACCAACAGGGACGCACTCCCCCTGTCCTTCTCCCTGCACAGGTCATCGTACAGGGCGAC
>NW_025336554.1:1431955-1439746 GCF_004798865.1 Varanus komodoensis
TTTGATACCATCGACCATGGTATCAAAAGCCACTGAGAGGTCCAGGAGAACCAACAGGGACGCACTCCCCCTGTCCTTCTCCCTGCACAGGTCATCGTACAGGGCGACCAAGGCAGATTCAGTACCGTACCCGGGTCTGAAGCCGGACTGAAATGGGTCCAAATAATCAGTTTCATCCAAGAATGCTTGGAGTTGTCCCGCCACTACCCGCTCTAGCACCTTGCCCAGGAATGGGATGTTGGCCACTGGTCTATAATTGCTGGCCACCTCTGGATCCAGGGATGCCTTCTTTAGGACTGGCCGGACTACCTCCTCCTTTAAAGGGGAGGTACCTGGCCGTCTCTTAAAGAGGCGTTGACCTCTTAAAGAGGTGTTGACCACCTCCAGGGTCCAGGTCCCAATCCTGTCCAAGATGGGCATGGGTCTAGTAAGCAAGTGGTAGGACATACTTGTCCAAGCACCTTGTCCGCATCATCAGGCCGCAACAACTGAAATTCATCCATTAGTTGTGGACTCGACGGCGTCGATGGCGTCTCCCCAGTAGAATCTGATTCAATAGCAGAGCCAAGCTCATGGCAAATCTGAGTGATTTTCTCCCTGAAGTGCTTGGCAAAGTCATCACAGCAAGCCTTCGAGGGTGGCACATGATCTTTCTTCGGGCCCGGATGTATCAGCCCCTGCACCACCCGAAAAAGCTCCACCGGATGGCATTGTGAGGAGGCAATGGAAACGGAGAAGAATTTCTTCTTCGCCATCCTCACCGCCACAGCATAGGCCCAATAGTGGGCTCTTAAGTGTGTTCGGTCAGAATCACCCCGTGATCTCCTCCACCTATGCTCTAGATGTCTCCCAACCTGTTTCATCGCCCGTAATTCAGGTGTATACCAAGGAGATGAACGGGCTCTGCCAGGTGGGAGAGGACGCTTGGGAGCGATTGGGTCAATAGCCCTGGTCATATATAAGTTAAATAGGCAGGGCAACAGTATACAGCCTTGCCGAATGCCTTTCCAAATTTTAAACCAATCAGTGGTTTCGGGTGCAGTTCTAACTGTTGCTTTGTGACCCACATATAGGTTTCTCAAGAGACAAATAAGATATTCTGGTACTCCCATCTCTTCAAGAACTTGCCTCAATTTTTTCTGATCCACACAATCAAAGGCTTTAGCATATTCAATGAAGCAGAAGTAGATGTTTTTCTGGAGCTCCCTAGCTTTCTCCATGATCCAGTGTATGTTGGTAATCTGATCTCTAGTTCCTCTGCGTCTTTGAAACCCTACCTGTACTTCTGGTAGTTCTTGTTCCTCATACTGCTGGAGCCTCGCTTGTAGGATTTTGAGCATAACTTTGCTAGCATGTGAAATGAGTAAAATGGTGCAGTAGTTTGAACATTATTTGGCATTGCACGTCTTTGGAGTTGGAATGTAAACTAACAGTTTCCAATCTTGTGGCCACTGCTGAGTTTTCCAAATTTGCTGGCATATTGAGTGTAGCACTTTTACTGCATCGTCTTTTAGGATTTTGAATAGCTCTGCTGGAATACTGTCAGCCCCCACTAGCTTTGTTATTGCTCAGACTTCTGAAGGCCCAATTGACTTCACATTCCAGGATGTCTGGTTTGAGGTCAGTGACCACCCCATTGTGGTTATCAGGGATGTTAAGATCTTTCTTGCATATTTGTTCCATGTAATCTTGCCATTTCTTCTTAATCTCGTCTGCCTCTGTTAGGTTCCTGCCATTTTGGTCCTTTATGATGCCCATCTTTGCATGAAACATTTCCTTCATATTTCCAATTTTCTTGAAGAGATCTCTGGTCCTCCCTATTCTATTCCTTTTTCTATTTCTTTACACTGTTTATTTAAGAAGGCAGTCTTATCTCTTCTAGCTGTTCTCTGGAATTCTGCATTCAGTTGGGTGTATCTTTCTCTCTTGCCTTTTCTTTCCCTTCTTTCCTCAGCTATTTGTAAAGCTTCCTCAGACAGCCATTTTGCTTTCTTGCATTTTTTTTCTTTGGTATGGTTTTAGTTGCTGCCTCTTGTACAATGTTGCGAACCTCCTTCCATAGTTCTTCAGGCACTCTATCAGATCTAATTCCTGAAATCTATTTGTCAGCTCTACTGTATATTCATCAGGGATATGATTTAGGTCCTACCTGAGTGGCCTAGTGCATTTCCCTACTTTCTTCAATTGAAGTCTGAATTTTGCAACAAGAAGTTCATGATCTGAGCCACAGACAGCTCCTGGTCTTGTTTTACTGACTGTATAGAGCTTCTCCATCTTTGGTTGCAGAGCACATAATCAATCTGATTTCTGTGTTGACCATCTGGTGATGTGCATGTGTTGTTGTCTTGGTGCTATCTTGCTTGTTGGAATTGAGTGTTTGCTTACCTTCCAGGATGCCCTGGAGGGTGAAAGGGAAAGATATACATTGGATTTTCCAACAGACAATCAGCAGGGCTCTTGAGACTTTCACTTCAGTTCAGTAGAGAGAAGTTAGAAGATACAGACTCCATGATGGCATCTGCTGTATGCTATGAGAATTCTAGAATGACATGAGAGCAAAGGAGACTTTTCCATGCCTTTTAAAATTTGATAGGAATAAACCTTTTGGCCCTAGACCAGACAGCATTCTGTTAAAGGCTATGGCAGATGTATAACATGGGAACAATACCTAATGAGACATACATGGTATTAATAATGATAGTTGACCTCCTGGGTGTGAAATGTTCCAAACATGTACATTTCAATGTATTCAGTTTTCTCTATGTTCTAAGTTTTTTTCCCCCCACCCATCGCTCTTCAGCTAACATATGGTTTTGCTCCAGTAATAAGTGATAAAACGCCAGGCCTTCCCTTCTAGCAGGTGGTCCCCAGGGAAGCTCTGCAGAATGCAGGCATTCTCTCCTTGCTTCTGCATTTGAAGTGCATTTAGGCTACATGGGCTTCCTTTCCTTGCTGTGTTTCACTGTGGCCTTCCATGCCAGGACGCTGCCAGACACTTTCAATGAAGCCAAGTTCATCACATTCAGCATGGTGGTCTTCTGCGGTGTGTGGCTATCCTTTGTTCCGGGCTACCTGAGTTCCAAGGGGAAATACATAGTTGCTGTGGAGATCTTTTGTATCCTAGGCTCCAGCTCTGGGCTGCTGGCTTGCATCTTTTGCCCCAAATGTTACATCATTTTGTTAAGACCTGAGTTGAACAACAGGGAGCAGCTAATAAAAAGAAACCAATGAAACATTTCAGTGCGTAGGCCCTTTGCTATATCTTGAGCTATATTGTGCAATATTTATAAGGAACATATTTCTGTCTTTTTCATTTGTGTTTTTATGGTTAATTACAAATTTGTTCCCCTATATTTCCTTTGTGCCTCTTCTGAATACTATGTGGTGTCTATGCCTCCCCTCACAATGCATAGAGTTTGAAGACTCAGAAAAGTTCATTAGAAGAATTTGGAAATGTCCAGTAAGAGTTTCTTCTATGTGTTCACAGAAATCAATCAAGATATTTTTTTCCAATTTCACAGAAAATAAAATTTGAAATACTTGAGTGAGGAATTTTTATTTTTATTCCAGCACCACCACCAACACAAACATGCACACATAGGTGGGGAAAAATGCTTGAAATGAGCAGAAGTGCAGAACTACGCTGAACATCAGGCTCAGGAATACAGTTGATGCACACATGCACAGAAACATGCACATGTAAACTAAGACTTTCTGAACTGACTCTGTGAAGTTATTTAGCAATGCACACATGTTACTCATATTTTATCAAAGATATCTGGATAAGAACAGCTATCTCCAGGATTACATGATGGGATTGCTGTGAAGTTCTCAAAGCCCAACCAATCCCTGCTAGCCAATAGGAAGCTGAAAGAAGGAAGGTTTCCTCAAAAAACTCTCAAGGAAAGCTCAACTTTAATGTACTAACTAGGCATTCACAAAGAAGAACTATACTTATTTCTGATGCTTGTCTGAACCCTGTGGTCTTTCAACTATATGAAGGAAGGAAGGAAGGAACCCCAATTCATAGAGTTTGAAGGCTCAGAAAAGTGCAATAGAAGAACTGAGAAATGTCCAGTAAGAATATCTTCTATATGTACCTAGACATCAATCAAGTTGTTTTGCTAATTATGAAGAAAACAAGATTTCTTTGCTTGCTAGTGAAGATAAGATTTCACTTATACTTACAGTTTGAGTGGAACTAGTCCTGGAAAAGTTTCCTCATGTTTTACACAAGGCTCACAATCTTAGAGGTGGTATCTTTCACTTTCCCCTTGCAATTCAGAAGAATTTTCATACAGTAAAACATTCATTCATTCATTCATTGAGTTTCAACTTTTTTAGACTGTTCCTTGCTTTATTCTCAGGACAGTTTAACAGTAAGACAAAAATAAAATAAAACAAAGCATCCTAATCAAATTCTTAACAAGTCAACAATGAAGCCCATGTTAAAATTACAGTCAAACCTATTGAGAAAAGAGAAAGGTTTTAGCCTGGCACTGAAAAGAATAAAGTGACGGTGCCAGGTGAACCTCTCTGGGGAGCGTATTTCACAATCGGGGCACCACTACAGAGAAGGCCCTTCTCTGGGTAGTCTCTCTCCTAATGTCTTTCAAGGAGGTCTCCCTGTGAAGGGCCTCTGTCCCAGACCTAAAGGGGCAAGCAAGCACATATGGAAGGAGACGCTCCTTCAGGTAACTAGGTCCTAAGCTGCCAAGATCATTGGTGGTGCTCTGTCTTAGGCTGGTTCATTAATCTTCATGGAAGAAGATGGCATTGTTGAAAAACTGTCCCCTTGCATTGTTTGAAAAACTTAAGTGAGGACTTTTTATTGTTTGCTTTCTTTGCTGTTGGAATAATTAACCTAAAGCTGCAGTTTCAAAACAATGACTTCATGGCTCAGAAAACAGTCCTATGAGAATAAGCATCCAGATGGCCAATGGGAAGTCAGAGTCCCAACTCTAGTCTCAGAGACATGATCCAAGAATAGAATGGTAACTTTGATCCTTGAGCAGTCCAATATTCATGCTTCTCCCTGTGCTGGCTGCAGCTTGGAGATTGGAGACTGACCTTGGAGTCAGAAGTATGTGGGTGTCTGGGGGGATTTGGAGAGAGAAGGCATGGGGCTCTGTCTTGATCTGATGCATGGTGGCTTTTCAACTTGTTCTGCCTTCACATCTGTCCAACCCCATCATGTAAGACTTTGCCAAGTAGGAAATGCATGGAGGCTGTTTCTAACTCTGTGCTCCTTGTACTTTCAGAAAGATGCCCATCACTCTCGGAGTCTGGAAATCATGAAGGCAAACAAAGGAGATGGGCGGAGAAAAATGAAACAAAATGAAAAATATTATCATTTTAATCATGTGAATTGAGTTTATCTCAGTCACAGTGTATTAATGATAAAATTTTACCCTGAACACATATATACACACATACATGTAGGTATGAGAGAGTGTCTTCTTCTCAGGCATGGAGGGCAGACCACAGTTTGGTTCTGGTTCTTCTCATTCTTCACATGGCAAATTCAGGTAGACCCATTCTGATTGGCTAGGAGGATTCAGCCATCCCCCCACATCCATACCAATAAAAAGGATAAAAATACTTGAAAGGAGCACAAGTGGATAACCACTCTGAAAATTAGGCTCTGGAATAGCGTTAATATACATATACACAGAAACACACACACGTAGAGTAAGAAAATTCTGTGTTTGCATGATCCCCCACAGGGAACACTGGAGGAAGATGATGAGTTTGTGAAGTGCCTTAATAATGCATGTACATCACCATAGTTTTTGCACAGGTAACAGGGTTAGAGCAGCCAGGATAAGAGCAGGCCTCACACACTGCAACTCTGTCCTCTATTCCAACCCTAAGACAGCATCTGAAGCCTCCATAAAATGGTATTAAAGACAATGAGAAGGACACCTTCAGAGGAAGGACATCATCCTAAGCCAAAGAATAACATGGTTCCTTTAGGATCAATGCAAAATCTGCATCAGCTACATGAAGAAGCCTAATCAACATTTCACAAAGAGAAGCATGTAATGAATGATTTTGGAGATCATTCCCACTTTTGTGGGACATTCCATACCCTGTTGATCTATCCCATCCTAGCCAAGAAAATTGATCACTTCAGATGTGACTTTTCAAACATGTGTTTCTTCAACAATTCCAGAGGGAATCTCAGGAGGTCTTCCAGTTTGGGTCATGGCAGCGTGGCTGTGAATAGCAAAAGCTCTTGCTATCACATCAGTGTTTGTTCGACAGAGAGCTGTGGGAGGCTCATTTAAACCCTGTCGGGGCAAAGATAGATTGCCTGGGCATTTCTTCTAAGTGTGCAGGGAGGCGGCTCCATATCTATTGGAAGAGATCCAGGCTTTTCTCAATCGGACAACACAGGGGAGAGATAACCTCCCTTCAAGCCATTGACAGCCGGACAATTAGCATAATTAATTAGCTGAAAGTTCATCGGACTGCTGGGTAAGCATTTTTATCTTGTTCTCTTCTATATTACCCATGAAAGAGCAGTACAGTTTCTAATTTGGCATAAAGAAGAAAAGAGAAGCCCTTTGATGGAGGAAGGAATTTCCCCCCCCCCCCCCGCCATGGAGTTCTAAGCAGCGACTAATCTGGGGGAGAGGAGAGAAGAGAAAGTTTGAGGCTTGAGAAAAGGTTTTTTTTCCTCTAAGCTTCCCAAGAGCGAAGAATTAGCATAAATAATTATTTTGAAATAACATGGTAGAAAATAAAAACTACGCTGATAGGCCATTGTCCCTCTCTTCTTCTTGGACTCTCATCAAAAAAACAACTGGACCTTAGCCAAGTTGAAATTCATCTTTTTTTTTGCTGAATGATATGGGGGAGAGAGATTGAGGTGCGTGTGAAAGTTGAAACTGAAGAGAAAAGGCTTTGTTTTTCCAAACTCCCCAAGGGTAAAGAATTAAAATAATAACTATTGTGGAATTAAGTGATAGAAGGATATAATTTGTTTGCGGAGTGGCCATCTTTGATCAACTCTTTCTCTGTTTCTGGGACTTTTGCCAAAAGTAATTGGACATTTGCCAAGTTTTCTTTTATACTGAACAGTGACTTAAAACTGCTATGACAACATTGTTTTTTTTTTAAATAGCCCTTTGCTGCCACCCTGTGGCAATTGGAATTATTGCAAGTTCTTTTATTATTTATCATTATTATTATTTTCTTCTTTCTTCTGTCCTCTGTTCTCTTTTTTATCTATTTGCTGTTGCATTGAAATCTGTTTGGTGAATAACTTTTGTCATGAGAAAAACTCAGCCCTCCTCTTCCTCGGCACCCTCCTCAGTGGGCCAGAGTCCAACTCATCTGACTAAAACAGAAGATGTTGTAAAATGTTTAAGAGAGATGCAAATGATGACTTCGGCAATACAGACATCTCTAGCAGCTTTGCAAGTATCTCAAGAGGCATTGGTAATGCAAGTGGAAAGTCTTTCAAATAAGCAAACAGAACAGCTTGATAAATTAGATAATTCCATTTAAGATGTGTCAACCCAATTATCTGAAGTTCATCTTAAAACTGAACAGAACACACAAAAAAATACAACAAATGCATGAAAAGCTGGAGATGGTAGATAAAGAAACACAACTAATTAAGCAAATAAATAAGTTTATGTGGGATTCAAAGGCTGTGTTAGAGATGGAGAAGGCATCTTACTATCGAAAGTTTCAGAATATACCTGAAGAAAAGAATGAAGACTGAGAGAACTAATGGTTGGCATGTTGGCAGAGCTTTTAGAAATTGAAAATGAAGAAATG
>NW_025336554.1:1439846-1482806 GCF_004798865.1 Varanus komodoensis
GCCCTAAAGATCAGCTGTTCCATGTTGAGAGAAGAGCACTGAACTGGGGGGAGGAGTGCAGTGAGAATCAACTGGCAGTAGCAATGAGAGGAGGCAGCCCTGCTTCCCAATCTTTCAATATGGCTGGCAGGAGGAATGTCCCAAGTGCAGTGACCACAAAGTAGGCACATTTAACTTCCAGGGTTTCGGGAAATTTCTGCATCATGGGAAGGATCATTGTTGTAATCCAAAGATTGCCCTGCTTGGCATTGCTTAAACACCAAGAGTAGGCCAAACAGAGTTCAGTCCAAGGCCTGAGACTGACAGGTGCTCCACTTCTGTATTCAGAGAGTCAGGATTTCCTTTGATACCAAGATTTATGATATTGAATTCTTTCTTTTGGGTTGCCTGTCTTTTTATCAGATCAACACCATCTCTTTCCCTTTCCCTTCTAGATATGAACGATTGCAATCCATGCTCAGATACAAAGTACCCAAGCAAGAATCAGGATTTCTGTCTTCCGAAGACCACAACCTTCTTGTCCTGTGAAAAAGCTTTGGGGCTCACTTTAGCCCTCCTTGCTCTTGCCTTTTCTTTCATCACAGCTCTGGTGCTAGTCGTGTTCATGAAGAACCACAGGACTCCCATGGTCAAAGCCAACAACCAGAAGCTCACCTACACTCTGCTCAGCTCCCTCCTGCTCTGCTTCCTTTCTGCACTGCTTTTCATCGGTGAGCCTCAGAAGCTCACCTGCCCCCTCTGACAAACTGCCTTTGCTATCATCTTCTCAGTGGCTGCTTCTTCTGTACTGGCTAAAACCCTCTTGGTTGTTCTGGCTTTCATGGCTACTCAGCCAGGATCTGGGATGAAGAAGAGGTTGGGAAAGGAGAAGGCTGGTGTCATTGTTCTTTTCTGCTCCCTCATCCAAGCAGGCATCTGTAGTGTGTGGCTGGAAACCTCACCCCCTTTCCCAGATGTTGACATGTTCTCCATGGCTGAAGAAATCATACTGGAATGTAATGAGGGCTCAGTGATGATGTTTTACTGTGCCTTGGGCTACATGGGTCTTCTTGCAACCATCAGTTTCACGGTGGCCTTCCTGTCCAGGAAGCTGCCTGGCTGCTTCAACAAAGCCAAGTTCATCACTTTCAGCATGCTGGTCTTTTGCAGTGTGTGGCTCTCTTTTGTTCCTTCTTACCTCAGCACCAAAGGGAAAATCAAGGTGGCTGTGCAGATCTTCTCCATCTTAGCTTCCAGTGCAGGATTGCTGTGTTGCATCTTTCTCCCCACATGCTACATTATTCTGTTGAGGCCTGAGCTGAACAGCAGGGAACAGCTAATAAGAAGAAAATGCTGAAGAATGCCTGTGTGCTTCTTAAGTAACTATGAAGTTATATTGTATTATCTAACCCTAAAAAACTCAGTAGTGTTGTCCTCGGCAAAGATAAGCTGCTTATACATCCTTGTTGCTCATCCATTTTTTATCATCAGTGTTGGTCAAATTCTTCCCTTTTGCAATGGAAATTAACACCCTAAATGTACCTCTGCAGAAGTAATATTTCATGGATGTTGGTAATTTTAATGCCTTGTTATTGCTGTTTCTTCAGCAGGTATGCAAGACTCACATTGAGTGTGCCTTTCTTTTTCCTTTGCAATGGTTTATAGACCACCCTGGAGTTTAGGAAACTCCCCATGTCTTAGCATGCAATTCAAACCTGAACAGCAAGCTGAGCTAAAATACAAGACTCCCTGGGCAAAATCAATGAAGTGTTGCTAGTCTGGCCAAGGGTGTCTGGTTGCCCTGTATCTCCTCCTTTTATCTGCTCAGTCAATCAGGCCAAGAGGACACATATAGTGGTGTTAGCCTTGCACATATGCATTGCATACAGCCTGGATCCCTCCCTGCAACCTGACTAGTGAGAACTTCACCATTGAGGTTCAGTACTGAGCAGCACCTGAGCAGCAGGAAAGGAATATGGGCTTCCTCATGCTGAGCAACAAGATAGAAAGGACTACCTTGTCCTAGAAGATCAGTTTGATGTCACTCTTTCTCACCCTCTGCTGCTCAGTATCAGGATGACATAGCTGAGCAGTGGGGAAGGAAGAGCTACTTCACTTTAGGACTGGAAGCTTAGCAAGAAGTGGCCCATCCCTTCTTGACAGCTACTTCAGGTTCCCTGTGCCCTGTAGATGCTTGAGAGTGGAGTTGCCCATAAGCAATCCTCCCTGCTGCCATGGACAGGCATATGGAATAGAATAATGGCCACTTTCTGCATCTGTCATCCTGCTCTCCTCAATGCTCAACTATGATCCCTCCTGGGACGTTGGCTAGATGACTGATTGAGGATGGGAAAGGAGGAAATGCCTAAATCCCCCATTGTGCCAGCTTTACCCTGCCCCCCATAACTCTAAATCCAGGGTGCCAGCGACCATGCTATTTGCCAATGATGGAATCATTCACCTCATCCCGCAGATGATTTAAAGGCTACAAGGTTGGACAAGGTTCTTCTAAAAACAAGAGAAGTCAGTGGCCCAAAGTTATCATTAGTCATCCACAACAAACTATGCAGTCAACTCTGCATATCGTGCTCACCATCTTTTCATCTCTGCATGCCATTTTATCCTTCACTATACCTCAGTATAGTCTGTTGTCTCATTTAATTGCTATGGTGCTGCCATGGAGTGGCAATGTCCTGTTTCATGGGTGGAAGGAAAACCAGGAAAGTGCTGACACACCTCTTTACTCATTTCCTTTAGTGGCCTTTTCTTTTGCCAGCAAGAGGAAATCTTTGATTATTTTTATTTCTTTCACTCTTTTGGGTCAAGTATCTCTAGGTCTCCAATATCTCCAGTGGAGGTTGGGCATTACATGGATAGCAGGTAGCACATTCTATCACCACCTCAAAAAAGCAACCACTAGTTTCTAACAATAAAATTTCAAATTGATTGGAAAACAGCTCATTAAGAAGAGTTTTAAAATATAAATAAGTATTATTATTATTGTTATTATTATTATTATTACATTTTTATACTGCCCATAGCCAAAGCTCTCTAGGCAGTTGACAGCAATATTCATAGAATCATACACTCAAGTCACCCATCCCATTTCTGCCCAGGCCTGACCCTGCTTAGCTTCCAAGATTAGGCAGGATCAGGCATGCACACAAAGTCTCCACCTGCCACAAAAGATGCACACACTATGCGAGTCAAGGGGTAATAAAACAACCAGTTATAAACACATCCTTGTACCCTAAGTCAAAAGGGTCCTATTCTGCCCAGGTTCCTTTCCTAAGTGCCATCCTATTTTCCTGGGCCAAAATGTCTTCCTCTGCTCTTCATTTCCAGTGACTCTGACTTCTTTTTTATTCAGAAACTCAGGGCTTTTTTCCTTACTACCTACCCCTTCTCTCAGTTCTATGTGCAGATGGCTTAAATCAACCTTCCCCAACTTTGTGCCCTCCAGACATGGTCAGATGGCAACACCCAGAATGCCCAGTCAATGTCCCTGCTGGATGGGAATTTGGGGAGTTGCAGTCCAAAAGGCTACCAGCTTGGGGAATGTTGGCTTAAATGATGGTAGTGTTATAGAAGAAAAGAGGGTGATCTATGGGGCTTTGTCATTGTACTGAGGATGGTGGTTTTGCCACTGGCATGGTCCTGTTATGTAGTATGCCAGGCACACATTGTCAGATGCAATATCTGTGATTCACATGCTCTACCTCAAATGTACCATCAGTGAGGAGACTGCATTACTGGTGCTATAGCCATCCATGGTGCTCTCTTCCCTAGCTGAGCAGTCTTCAGTCATCCCACCACCAGACTTTTTTGTTCTTGTGTATGATTGGAACGGCTGCTTCTTTTTATTCCATTTCTCATTTCTTGGACATGTCCATTTCTAAAGCTGCTGCCTCAAAATAGTGTATTTTGCATCAACCATTCATGGTGGATGAAGCAACTAGTTATGATGGTTATGTGGAACCTCTAGTAGTAGCAGTGGTATTGCAGTTACTGTGGAATAGAACCTACGTAACGACTATGTGGTTTAGAAATGTATTCATAGAGGGGTCATCAACTACATGTGAGAAATCCACAGTGATGATATGAAGTAGTTCTCTCCCACTTGTTCTCCAGAATCATGTAGACATACAGACAGTTATCGGGTGGCTGAGGAAGGACACTTGCAATATTCAATGTAGGTAAGATGAATGAGTAACTTCTCATCCACAACTGCTTTTGTTTCTGGAGGCCCCTGATGACCTTGCATTTTGATGGAGCATTCAAGGCCTGCTTCCCTACCTATCTAATCAGGGTTATTTCTTCATCCCCACAATCATGGAATTAAGCAAGTCTGAAAGTCAAGAGGCTCAGTGCTTCACTTTAACTCTTGTGTAAGTACATACCTGTCCAGCTTGGGTCCATGGCATTTCAGGAGAACAGGGTTAAACATTTTGCCTGACACCAGCTTTTCCTTGGAAAGTTCATGTGCACACCCAGGTCTGAGGAAGGAGGGGGGGGAGGATCTAAAGTGGGTAAATGTATCTTTATTTTAACTCTTCCCTCCCCCCCTCATTGTGACAGATGAAATGTCAAAGAAACCAGATATGGGGAAAGTTTAATCCTCTAGCAGTGGACCTGATACTAATCAAGATGACATGCATTTAGACCAGAATATGTGTGCAGCAGTGAATCTTCACACCTCCAGCATTGTTCAATTTCACAGTTGTGGAACTGGAGAAGCTACAGTGGCAAAAAAGTGGTGATGAGTTTCAGCCAAGGGAGGAAAGCAGGATAGAACAGCAATTCCCCTAACATAACCTGATAATGCCATTTGCACTTTTAAGATGGAATTCCAAAGATCGGTGACCTCAGGAACTCTCAGCTTGGTTGAGGTCAGTGTGAAAAACTAAACTTCAGAATATGTGACAAAGTATCCATAATTCTCTAGCAATTCCACAGGGAATCACATTTTTGACTTATTAATTGACTTCCTGTTGGATTAGCAAAAGGATGTTCCTTGGTAATGCTCATCCAAGCCCCAGTGCAATTTCACTAGGAAAGGAAAAACTAATAGCCACAAGGAAAAACTAATAGCAAGCTATCTCCAACTGAAAATCTATGCTCACCTGTGACTGTTTTTTAATTAAAATGACTGTAATTAACTCTGCTGCTCTTCAAAACCTCTGTGGGATTTCAGTGACCACTTGTGAATCCAACTGAGAAGACTGTGGAGGATGGTGAAATACATATCCATCAGTGTTAACTCTTAGGGAGAAGGACAAGCAACAGATGAGGATACATCATTTTGGTCTTGGTTACTGCATGGTCCAGCTCATGCAAGCCATAGTACAGTCAAATGAGACAGTTTCAATCATGTAAAGACTAAGAATGCTACGATCTATGTAAGGAACATCTTTGTTTGCACTGAGAATGATGATTTTGGTGGTCTTGCTGGTGCTGTTTCCTCACCGGGTATGCAGGGCTGGCATTGTAAAATGCAAGGTCTGCCACCCACATTCCCTGCTTCACTCGTATCATCAGCCAGGAAACCTCATGATTGGTAGCATTGTGACTCATGCCACTATCATCCACAATTCTGAAATGCTCTTCACTTAAGAGCCCCTGCCACCAGCTGTGGAACAACTTATGTAAGGAATTAGCCATTGTTTGTTTTATTAGTGCTGTCTTCATTGTTCTTATTGCTTTAATTATTATTCATTTTCTCTCAGTTAAAGAGCTCTGTAGTTAGAACAGCTGGTGTATGAACTGAGCATGAAGAAATATAAAGCAGCTTTAGGAATGCCGAAAAATTAGGGTTCTTTTTACCCATATGTCTTAAACTTAGTTATTTGCTACAGGAGGTTTCATGAGTGCAACTTTTAAATATTTGAAATTTCCTGATTTTGAAGTTGGTTTTGCTCTCTTTATGGATTGGCACCAGTCTCCCAGACCAGAGACAGCACTTTTTTCCTAGTCTAGCCATCTTTAATTGGTGATGCCAAGGACTGAATCTAGAATGTCTACCACTGCTTAGGGCTCAGATAACCCCCCCCCCCCCAGCTTTATAACTGTAGTCCCTTTGAGAAATACTTGGTGGAAGTTTGGAGTCCAAAGCCTCCTTCTCATTACAGCCATTTAAGGAATTACCATGGTTCCATGTGAATATTTTCACATGTCTATTCTAGCTGCATGCTAGGACTCTCCTATCTTATCCTTTGAAAACCACTTTTTATACTATCTCTCTTCTTTAATCCTCTCAGACACCATTCCTACTGCCATTTTTGTGTATAGGGAATGTTGTGTTCTGAATGCATACACACATATTGATTCTCCTTGCTATTCTTGTGCATGCCACTTCAGACTTAAGTGTTTGTGTGTGCGTGTTCAACTGTGTAGGCTGTTGAATAGTGTGGCAGGGCTCTCCAAGTGGCTAACAGCATTAATACTAAAATACAGGTTAACATTGCAATTATTACAATTACAATTGTAATACAAAGGGGAGAGGGGGGAAAACTTGCTTCTAGTGGAGAGAGTTCTTATAATCAGGTGGTCCTGAAGTATCTGTGAAAGAGGATAGTTTTTGCTTGGCACCAAAATGGAAGTGGTGATGGTGCCAGGTGGACCTCTTTAGGAAACCCTTTACGGGGTGGGGTGGCACCACCAAGAAGGCCCTTCTAATTGCCA
Organism: Varanus komodoensis; assembly: GCF_004798865.1. NCBI lineage: Eukaryota > Metazoa > Chordata > Lepidosauria > Squamata > Varanidae > Varanus > Varanus komodoensis. Next base: position 1,446,507 of record NW_025336554.1, read on the forward strand.
TCCTTTTCACTTAAACAATGGCTCTATCAGGTGGACAAGACAGAATGTCAATACTTTGATTTGGTGAATATTCTTCTGATGCAGAATGTTTCTTTCAGTATAGTGCCTAAGAACTACCAGCACATCCTGGCCTTGATATTTGGCATAAAGGAGATAAATGAAAACCTTCAGATACTACCCAATCTCACTCTGGGTTTCAACATTTATGACAGCTATACAAATGCAGATCGGACCTATCACACCACAATGCTACTTTTATCCACACAGGAGAGATTGGTCCCCAACTATGTGTGTGACATGCAGAATAATCCTGTAGCAGTCATCGGGGGACTCGACTCCCAAATCTCCCTCCATGTGGCAACCCTCTTGGATATTTATAAGACTCGACAGGTAGGATACTAATCTGTGTAAGTTCAGGATGGAATGGAATATCAGAATGTAACTGACACTTCTTTTGTCCTTTCAGATTTTTTGCTGTGTGTTTCAAATAAAGAAATGATTGTTATGGAAATAATCCAATGGGCCTTATTTTTCTGTATTTTGGATATTTCCAGGTTAAGAAGAGTACTCTTTATGTTTTAGCCTTCTCTTCAAGTAGACAGATCCAGAACTGTTCCGATGTTAGACTGCTTTACATCTACCACTCTGTCTCTCTGTTTCTTTCTCTTATGTGCACATATATGCAGTTCCAGGAGATACTTGAAAGTGACAGCAGTAATAGTACTGTAAGAAAATGGAGAATCCTTTGATGCCCCTCTACTCTGACACAGTTACAGTGCCATGGCTCCTTATTCCATATTGGACTCTTTGAGAAATTTTCCCAAACATAGGTTGTACTAACTCTTTCAGGCTCACTAAATTGATATTGTACAACTGTTATTTCAACTACTGCCATGTATACTGTTGCATAGAAACAATAAAAGTTGATTAAGAATGTTGATATAAATCATGGAACATGGAAAATTGCTGTATGGATGTCACTTATTCTCTCTCTCTCTCTCTCCTCAGTTTATATATGGCGCTGCTCCAATAATGAATGAAAAAACCCCAGGTCTTCCCTTCTACCAGATGGTCCCCCAGGAATCCTTTCAATATAGGGGGATTCTCTCTCTTCTTCTGCACTTTCGGTGGACATGGATTGGAATGCTCATTATGGATGATGAGAATGGAGAAAAGTTTGTGCAAAATGTGTTTCCAGAGTTTTCCCAGAATCATGTGTGTGTTGCCTTCATAGAAAAAATTCCCACATTCAAATTATTCACTGAATTTTCTGATATATCCCAACTTTGGGCAAATAGGTATAATCAGATCATGGGCAGCAAAGCTAATGCAGTGGTGGTTTATGGAGATTCTTACTCCCTGGTCCTTTTGAGATGGTTGCCATATGTTTCAAGTATAGAAAAAGTGACAGCTAAACTAAGAGGTGTAGTATGGATAATGACTGCCCAGATGGAGCTCACTTCATTAGCCTATCAATGGAAGTGGGATGCAAGCATATTTGATGGTGCTCTGTCCATAACAATTCATTCCAGTGATCTACCCAGGTTCAAAGCATTTCCTCAGAGAAGAAGGCCTTCTGGTGTGGAAGCAGATGGATATATCAGGGGTTTCTGGCAACATGCATTTAACTGTGTATTCCCAGATCAGGTTCCAGAAACAGAGGAGGAGACTCTTTGTACAGGAGATGAGAAGCTGGAGAGCCTTCCAGGGTCCCTCTTTGAAATGAGCATGACTGGGTACAGCTACAGTATTTACAATGCTATCTATGCTGTGGCCTCGACAATATTGCAGAGACCACACAAAGTTCAGATTAAGGCAGATCCAGCTTTTATTGGAGCAGGAGAATAGTTCTATTTTATTAATCTGTATCTGTATTGGGAGGGAAACCTTAGGGGAACACCATCCCCTATAATCCCACTTGTAATATTAAGAATGAGACAGAAAAAAGACTGCCCTCTTTATAAAAGTTTAAAGTTTAACAAAACAAAAACTACCATATGCACAGCCTAAGATTGAACATGGTTTAAATAGTAGGTGGTACATTCATTTAACTCGGTCTGACAAGCATTCCAGGGAAAAATCGTATCAGCTATGCATGCCATTTTCCTATTGTCAAAGAAGTCATTCTGGTTAAGGATCTACTCTTTGTTTTAGTCTTCATCAAAATACATGCCACAAAGCACATAAATATATCCATTCATGACATGTATCCAAGATTTTTGGGGGTAGGACAGGAAATTGATCCCACAGCAGGAGAGGAGAATGAAATTCCCCTCTATACACGGCTGTTAATGCATTTCCAGGAATTTAGTGTGAGTGGAAAGACAGAGGTAGGGAAAATATTGCAAAGCAAATGGCTGCACAAGAAAGATTAAGCTTCCTACACTGTGGCCCCAAACCAAATCAGGGTGGTGCACTCTGAGTGCAGAGCAAACCAAAAATTCCAGTGGGCTTCACAATGAATGCTGTGTTTAGCCTTTAGTTCCATTCTGATGAAACTTTCCCAATTCATTCATACAACTAATACAAGTATTATGCCCCACATCAAGTGTGAAAAACAACACTTGTTTTCAACTTCATCATATGTGATGTCAAATTGCTATCTTCTCCTTTAATTGTCTAAAGCACAGTTATGTTGCAGCCCAACTTCCCTGCAGATTTCTTACTAACAAAGCGACTCCATTAGGCTCTGAAGGACAGTGGCAATATATACAAGGATTTTCAATCATGAGGATAAGTAAGGATGGTCAGTGTTCTGAAGAAGCCTACATTTGTTATCTCAGTGCTCTGAATGGGAACAAGAGGATTTCCATGAAGAGCATTTTTTTCCCCTTCTACTCAGCATGAGGCAATTAGGAGTGGTCTTGATGAGCTTGCTTCTCCCAATAGGAAGCAAGACTGATGCTGAAAGATGCAAGAGCTATGAGCCACACCCTCCACTGCATGAGTATCCACGGTTGGGAGATCTCATGATTGGTGTCCATCATTCCCGATCCATTAACCTTCACTGAAGAACTCCCACTAGCATTGCATGAACTTGCATAAGGAGTTACTATTTTATTTTAGTGTCTGTCCATTTAATTGATTGATTGATTGATTGATTTAATTCACTGAAATCTGGTGAATTCTCTCTGAGTTAACCTGCATAGGATCCCACTATTCAATTCCTTGACCATGAGAAAGTCCATGGACTGGTGTATTCCGAAGAGAAATATGATGATGCAAAAAGCAGTGTGAGCTGCTTATAAAATTCTGTGTGAGGAACATTCTAACACAGGAACTGACTTTGTTGCTTCTAGTGTGGTGTGAAAGAATTACCAACATATCCTGGCCTTGACATTTTCAGTGTAGGAGATCAATGACAACACCCTCCTCTTACCCAACCTCACCTTGGGGTTTCACATCTATGACAGCTACTTCACGGCCAAGTGGACCTATCAAGCCACCTTGCTACTGCTATCTGCAGCAGGGAAATTAATCCCAGACTACAAATGTGATCTCCACCAACATTTGCTAGCAGTCATCGGGGGACTGGATGCCAAATCCTCCCTGCACATAGCAACTAACTTGGATATCTACAAGACTCCACAGGTGGGGCCCATGTCTTTTGATGAATATGAGGAATTGAAGTCTAACATTTTCTTCACATTCCCATTCCTCCTCAGTTATCTTGCTCTTTGCTCCAGCTGTCCATAGGCAGAGTAGGAAAAAAAGGAGCTCTCCATTTTTTCTCCTTGTGTACCAGGCCCTGCATTCATCACCAGTCTGGATCATGAACCATCTGAGGGGAAGGCAAAGCATGTTGGGGACTGAAGTGGAGAGACCGAAGGGAGGAAGGAGTTAGCACTCTCCTAAACTTTACACTGACTCAGGAAATAAACTTCAGTATTTTCAGTGGCTTTGGGAATATATGTATTGCAGGAGGGAGGAGACTGCCAATTTTATATCGATCATAGCAGTGGTGCCGAAACATTTTGGCCACTGGATATATTCATGAATCTGTTCTAATTTCTCCCTTTCTCATTCAGGAAATTTTTGGTTTATGCCTTTTGGATGCTGTAATGTCTCCTCAATAATGAATTGCCTAGATTGGTTGTTTGCTCATGGTGCTATGCAGAGAATATACCTTGGAAAAAGTTGCTTTAGCAATTTGCAGTCATTTCTTTTTATGTGCAGGAAGAGATTATGACACATGCAGATTTCCCACAGAATTATCTTAATATTTATCAGATCATACATTGTTATTAATAAGTACATTATTTCATGGAAACTAACCTATGGATGAAAAGGATAGTCTGTGCTCCCTTCCTGGCTAAAAGACTGATGCTACAAAACTGAGCTGGGGTTGGGGAACACTAATCCATCTGGCAAGGACTATGGACATTATAGTATTTTGTTGTCTGAATAGGACAAGGGGTACAGACCCAGCCTTCAAATCCATACTTCTTGGGGTATCTGGTCCACTCACGTTAAAGCCTCAGAATTATTGCTAGGAAGGTTTTTGCTTGCCTTACAAGTCCCTGGAGACACATCCACTTGCACATATAGTGAAAAATAATAATATGTCTTCCAGTGCCATATGGGACACTACTTTTTGGGCATTATTAGAGCTGAGCACTTGTGCCTGACACACTAGGAATCCCTGTATTATACTACTGTTTAGAAGATTGCTGAGAGTGTATGTGCAAATGCTTTGTTCCTACAAAATTGTCTATATTATATGGTGCTTCTCCATCTCCTTGTATTTCCTTAGTTAATATATGGCTCTGCACCACTGATGAATGATACAACCCCAGGCCTTTCCTTCTACAATATGACTCCTAGGGAATCCCTTCAGTATGCAGGAATTCTCTCTTTGCTGCTGCATTTCAGGTAGACATGGATAGGGGCAGTCTTTATTGGCAATGACAATGGGGCTCGATTCCTCCAAATGGTGGTCCCACTGTTTTCCGAGAGTGGTGTCTGTTTTGCTTTCATTGAAAAAATCCCTGAACTTGCTCATGGAAGGGATATGGAAAACATTTTTGAGAAGGGGGCAAATATTCGTGATAATATTGTGGGCAGCACGGCCAATGTATTGGTTGCCAATGGAGAATCTTATTCCATGTCATTTTTTAGATTCTTACCATATTTATCAGAATGAGGACATGTGGCAAATACTCCAGTCGGTAAAGTAATAATTGTGACAGCTCAGGTTGAGCTCATGTCATTTGTCATTTAAAGGGACTGGAAAATGGACTTTTTCCATGGTGCTCTTTCTTTCACAATTCAATTCATTGATGTCACTGGATTTCAACAATTCCTTAGTGCACAAGACCCTTCCAGTCCAAAAGGAGATGGGTTTATTAGGTCCTTCTGGCAACAGGCTTTCAGCTGTGTATTCCCAGATCCATTTTGGGGCAATACAGATGGGAATATCTGCACTGGGGATGAGAAGTTGGAGTGTCTTCTTGAAACTTTTTTTGAAATGAGCTTAACTGGCCACAGCTACAATGCCTACAATGCTGTCCATGCAGTGGGCCATGCCTTGCATGCCATGTCGTCATCTCATCTGAAGAACAGAGGAATGGTGACCAGAGGTGGACAGACGTTTCAGAGCCAAGTACATTGGCAGGTAATGGGCTGAAGAGCCTAATGTGTGAAAGAACCACAGCTTTCTAGATAATAAAAAGTTCAGTACATAGTAGGGGAGCTCATTCAGTTCATATCCACATTTCTAGATGTCCACATTTCTATTAAGCTCCTTCCTTTTCATTCCATCTCCATCATCTTCTGAAGGTTATTTTGTTTAACAATAGTGCTGGGGACACAGTTTCTTTTAACCAGCATGGAGAGTTACTAACTGGATTTGATGAGATCATTTGGATTGTGTCCTCAAACCAATCTTTTCAAAGAGTGAAATTTGGGATGATGGATGCCCATGCTGCTCCAGGCCAAGCATTCATCACAATTCTGGATGCCATAACATGGAACAGCTGGTTTAATAAGGTTTGGTTCTCAGTGGATTGGCATAGTGTGGGTATTCAATAAGGCTAAGTCTCAATATTGACATGTGCATTGCATTTCATTTGAGAATGAAAGACCTAGAAAATACTTAATTGTGGAACTGGTTAGTCTAATAAGTGATGCAGTGAATGAGGCCCAATGAACTTCTGCCCTGCTTCCAGTGCTGCTAAATTAACCAGGTGAAATATGGAAGAAAAAAACATAAATTAAAATTTTATTTATTGCTATTCTTTTGAAAATAATTAAAATCATAGCCTAGTTTTTCAACTTAACTTTGCTCCTTTATGAAACCAGGCAGTATTATGCAATTTTAAAGATAGATTCAGATGCAGGAATAGTCATACTTGGGACAGCACACTGAAAGAAAGAAAACTTCAGTTATTATTAGCATCCCATTGATTTCAATGGGACTTCCCTAAGAATGACTTCGCTTAGACCTAGTCATTAGTGAAAATGCAGCAGGCTCAGTTTTCTTCTTTAAAATAAGCACGTATTATTTCTCTCCTCACCTGGGAATGGGTGAAAATGTTGTGTCATTTATGTTATGTAATGTTTTGCTAAAATTGAAAGTGTCTTCTTTGGGCTGGAGAAAACTTTGTATTAGAACAATCTGAGTGTGGAAGAAATGGAACTCAACTATTTTTTCCATTCCTGTGAAGAGATTTTGGTGAATACATCTCAAAACTCCAGGTCACAATCTCTGTCTGAAGGACCAGTGTGTTCTCAGTTAGGGTCTCTCTGATCAGCTTCTGATTTTTAATAGCAGCATGGCAAGAAGGGAGGACTGAGTGTTCCTTTTCTGTTTGGCTAGGACAGAGGAGTGACCATTCCATTTCAGTCTAATTTGCAGAAGTCTTCAGGTTCCTTCTTATCTGAGATGGAAAGAACATTATGTTAAATGTTCAAATGTTGGAGAAAGATTAATTGACACATTAAGGCATCATTACTCCTTCACCACTACCACTTCTACAAACTCCTCAGTAATACTGACTTGGATCTACCTATCACCCATCCATCCATCCATCCATCATCAGATGTTTATCCCAGTTCTCTCTTAAATTGAACCCAAAGTGGTTTATGTAATGCTGATTAAGATGAACCTCACTTCCAGTGTATTCATGGTGAAAGGGTATGCCTAATTTGCTTTTGATTGGTTTTCTTAATCATTCTGCAAGACCATGATCCAACCCAATCGCAGCAAGGAGCTGCAGTTGGTATAGAGAATGGTGGGCCACTAGGGGCCAGTGTCAGTTTCAGAGCATCCTGGTAGTCACAGTCTCTTTATTGTGCTATCAAAATTGCTCTCATCCTACAGTAAATTTGGGTATTGCCTTTTTGGATCACCTCTGTCTGGCTGATGTGTAGCATTGTTTTGCTGCCACATCAACAATTGGTCCAGATGGGAAGTGCTGTTAAAGTCATAGGGATACCTGTGGCATTCCCATATGGTGGCCACTATTGGGTGTCTTCATCTCACCTCCCCATGGGAATTTCACCTCCCCATGATAAATTCATATTATAATTATTTTTATTTTATTGCTGTAAGCCACCCCAAGGCTTTGGCGAATGGGGCGGCATAAAAACGTTTTAATAAATAAATAAATAAATAAAATTGTGAAATGGAGTCTGGATACCTACAAAGCAAGTTCATTTCTGGAATATCTTGTGAGCATCCTTCTTTTAAAACACCAAAACCATGCTTTCCTTTGAGAAATCCCTGCAAATCCCTAGATTTATGAGTACACCATCCCCCATAATCCCACTTGTAATTTTAAAAATGAGACAAAAAAGAGACCGCCCTCTCTGTAAAAGTAGAACAAAACAGCAAAACTACTATATGTACAGGCTAAGATTGAGTATTGTTTAAATGGTACATGTAACATTCATTTAGATCGGGAAAATTTTACAAAGCAAAAGCCTGTGCAGGAAAGATTAAGCTTCCCTGCCTTTACACTGTGGTCCCAAACCAAATCACGGTAGTGTACTCTGAGTCCAGAGCAAACCAAAAACTCCAGTGGTCTTCACAATGAATGCTGTGTTTAGCCTCATAGTTTTGTGTTTGCATTCTGATGAAACTTTCCCAATTCATTCATAAAACCAATAGAAGTATTACACTCCATATCAAGTGTGAAAAACAACACTTGTTTTCAACTTCAGCATATGTGATGTTAAATTGTTATCCTCTACTTTAATTGTCTAAAGAACAGTTCTGTTACTACTCAACATCCCTGCAGATTTCCTATGAACAAAGCAACTCCTCCAGACTCTGAAGGACAGTGGCAATATATGCAAGGATCTTCAATCATAAGGAAAAATAATGATGGTCACTGGTCTGAAGAAGCCTACATTTGTAATATCAGTGCTCTGCATGGGAATGAATGGATTTTCACGAAGGACAAAGCTTTGTCCTTCTACTCAGCATGGGGGAATTAGGAATGGTGTTGATGAGCTTTCTCCAAACAGGAAGGAAGGCTAATGCTGAAAAATGCAAGAACTATGAGCCACACCTTCCACTTCATGAGTATCCACTGTTGGGAGATCTCATGATTGGTGCCATTGCTTCTCTGTCCTTCATCATTCCTGATGCATTAACCTTCACTGGAGAACCCCCACAAGCATTGCATGATGAACTTCTGTAAGGAGTTAATATTTGGTTTTTTCTTCTAGTTATATATTCATTACTTTATCTGCTTGACACCAGAATTTCTTGTAGCAGATGAAGCCTCTGAACAAAGGCTTGGGCAGTAGAGGCTGTTCCTATTATTCAAGAGATGTGGAAACTTTGTAATCTTCATAGAAAGGAGGCTGCATTTTGTGGTGAATTTGCATTTCTGCACAATTATTTTACTTCTGCTCAGAAATTCTGTGGTGTGCTCATATTTTCTCTAATTTATTTTCTCAGTTTTTGTCCTACACAAGTTTCTTCTGGATGACTTTCTTCCTCTTCTGTGTCTCTTACACCTCTGTTCATTCACCTCTCTCTCTTTAATTTTCTTTCTCCTATGGAAACTGCATATAACAAGTATTCAGGGGCATGGATCAACTCTTCATGGGAAGCAGACTTCTCCTGCCCTTCTTTCCCACTGTAGCCCCTCTAGATATGCCACTGAACATGCTGATCTATGGCAAGCTGGAGAGAGAGGGAGCCTCAAAATCAGATAAAGGGATTCCACCATTTGTGCAAACCTTCCACACATGGGAATTCCTTGCTTTTAGGGTTACCCATACAGAATCCAAAACTGGACAGATGTTTTATTAGAATTGGAAACTTAGAAGGGATTACATTCAGTGTGGCATAGCCCGTAAGCTCTGCTTGGCCCCAGTCACAAGAGGTGTTCATCCTAACTGCGGAATATGATCAGACAAATGTGTCTTCTCATGTACTAAATGCCAAAGGCTGAAAATGTCCATCTAGATAAAATGTAAGGCATCATTCTACCACCGTGCCTCACTCCTTACACAGGATTCTATTAAGCTGCTTCAGCAGGATGTTGATGAGCCTCTGCCATGAGGGGGATATGATCGTGATATTGTGCACTGGCACACTTCACTTGGGAGGTAGGTCGAGATGAGGATTAGGATACAAAAAGCAGTGTGAGTGGCTTACAAAGTACTGTGTGAGGAATGTTCTAATACAGAAACTGACTTTGTTGCTTTTAGCGTGGTGCCAAAGAATTACCAACATATCCTGGCCTTGACATTTGCAGTGCAGGAGATCAATGACAACCCACTCATCTTACCCAACCTCACCTTGGGCTTCTGCATCTATGACAGCTATTTCACGGCCAAGTGGACCTATCAAGCCACCTTGCTACTGCTATGTGCAGCAGGGAGATTAGTTCCGAACTACAAATGTGGTATCCAGCAACACTTGATATCAGTTATAGGGGGACTGGATGCCCAAATCTCCCTTCAGGTAGCAACTCTCTTGGATATCTATAAGATCCCACAGGTGGGGAGCATGTCTTTAGTTGAATATCGGGATTGGGAGTCTAACATTTTCTTCCCAGAACATTCTTCTTTCATTTGTGCACTTGTGGTTTGAAGAAGGAAATTTGTGTATCGGAAGTAGTCCTATTGTCTGTCTCCTCTGGATGAACAACAGTGTCAAAGGCAAAGCAAAATCTGTAGTGAGAGGGAAATTTCTGCTTGGACTCTATTCCTTTTTTTTGGATCTTAGAGAGGAGGATCTAGGCAGAGGCTCAGACCACATTCACATAGACATCCTGTTACAATTTGTAATGCCATGCACATGTTTCCTTCCTTCAGCCATCACTAGGCAGAGCAGGGAAGGACAGAGCTCTCCATTTCTATCTCTCTTTGCACACCGCTCTGTGTTCACCACCAATTGGTATCACTAACCGTTTCAGGAAAAGGCAGATTGGTTTGGGGATAGAGGAGGGGATAAAGCAGGGAGAAAGGAGTTAGCTCTCTTCTGAATATGAAACTGGCTCAGAAAATGAGCTTCATTATTTTTGGTGGGCTCAGTGAAATATGTTTTGCAAGGAGGTGGGACAATGTGATTTTGTTATAGATCGTAGTAGTGGATCCAAACAATTTTAAACACCTGGGCATACCTGGGAAGTTAAGAAAAAGGATATGAATGAGTGGATCACTCTTTTCAAACCATCCTGTCTCACCTACAGATGTTAATTTACTCTGCAAAAACAGTTGTTTTGCATCTGTTCTATGCTGCAAAGTCTCCTCAATGAGCAACGGCCGAGAGTCGCTAATTGCACATGCTGCAGTGCAGGGAGTGCCTCTTTGAAACACTGATGTTAGCAAATTGTAGAAGTTGCTTTTTGTGTGCAGGACAAGATTATGACAGATGTGGATTTTTCATGAAATAATCTTTAATAATCATTGGTTCATCTGCTGTCCTTATATTATTAAATAATTTCATTGAAACTACCATATGGATGAAATGGCTTCTCTTTCCTCTCTTCATGGCTAAAAGACTGATACTTGGAAACTTAGGGATCTTAGGGGTATGCCCATCTATGACCCAATGATTGAGGACCTTTAAATGTGTACCTCTTTCAGCATTTGTTCCATTGTGTTGATTTCTAGGCATTATTGCTAGGAAGTAGTGTGCCAGCCATAAAAATCCAAGGAGAAACATCCACATGCATCTATAGTGGAAAAAGAAATATGATGTCCTAGGGTGCCATATTGGAGATGCCTCTAAAGGCCCACATGGAGATGCCCACATGTGCCATGACACATTGGAGAACCCTTTATTATACCACTATTTACAAGGTTGTTGAGACTGTATGTGCAATGTTTTGAAAACATTAATGCTGCTTCAAAAACGTCTGCACTATTTGGTGCTTCTCCCTCTCCTTGTATCTCTTTAGATGATATATGGCTCTGCACCAGTGATGAATGATAAAACGCCAGGCCTTTCCTTCTACAACATGACTCCCAGGGAGTCCCTTCAGTATGCAGGCATTCTCTCTTTGCTGCTGCATTTTGGGTGGACTTGGATTGGGACAGTCGTTACAGATAATGACAATGGGGAGCGATTCCTCCAGATGGTGGTCCCACTGTTTTCTGACAGTGGTGTCTGCTTTGCTTTCATTGAAAAAACCCCTGAACTTACTCTTGGCAAGGATATGAAATACAATTTTGAGAAAGGAGCAAGAATACGTGATAAAATTGTGGACAGCACAGCCAATGTACTGGTGGCCAATGGAGAATCATATTCCATGACATTTTTCAGGTGGTTACCATATCTATCAGAACGAGGTCATGTGGCAAATGCACCAATTGGTAAAGTAATCATTGTGACAGCTCAGGTGGAGCTTACATCATTTGTCTATCAAAGGGATTGGAACACGGACTTTTTTCATGGCGCACTGTCTTTCACAATTCAATCCAAACATGTCCCAGGATTTCAAGAATTCCTTAATGCAAAAAACCCTTCAAGTCCAAAAGGAGATGAATTTATTAGGACCTTCTGGCAACAGGCTTTCAGTTGTGTATTTCCAGATCCATTTCTGGGCAATATAGATGGGAATATCTGCACTGGGGATGAGAAGCTGGAGTGTCTTCCTGGGTCATTTTTTGAAATGAGTTTTACTGGTCACAGCTACAATGTATACAATGCTGTCCATGCAGTGGCCCATGCGTTGCATGCCATGTTTTCATCTGGTCTGAAGAACAAAGAAATGGTGACCAGAGGTGGACTGATGCTTCAGAACCAGCTACAGTGGCAGGTAATGGCCTGAATAGCCTCAAGTGGGAGAGAACCACAGCTTTGTAGATTACAAAATGCATCAACATATAACAGCAAATCTATTGGGTCCATATTTGAACTTGATAGTAAAGTATGTCTCTTCTTACACAAACAGCAAGGTCATAGAGAATGTGTGTGAGTGCAAGAACATTTAGAATAGGTTCCCCCACAGAACTACATTTCTAGATTGCCTGGAAAATTGACTCAAATTTCAGAAGCAATTCAATCTAACCTTTTAATTAGGAGATCAAGGGGGGGGGGGGGAATAGGCAGTTATGCAGTGAATGTATTTCTCTGCCTCTGTCAACACAATTCCTTTAACAATTGCTTTAAGCACTTTCCTTTTCATTCCAGCTCCATTATTTTCTGAGGGCTGTTTCATTTAACAACAGTGCTGGGGATGTGGTTTCTTTCAATGAGAATGGAGAGTTCATAAGTGGATTTGATGTGATCAATTGGATTGCTTCCTCAAACCAATCTTTTCAAAGAGTGAAAGTTGGGAGGATGGATGCCCACCCTCCTGCAGGACACACATTTTCCATTAGTCTGGATGCCATAACATGGAACAGCTGGTTTAATCAGGTTTGATTCTCGGTGGATTAGCACATTTGATTAGGACTCATTCTCAGTATTGACAAGTGCATTTCATTTCATTTGAGCCTGATGGACCTAGAAAAATTCTTAATTGGAACTGGATAGCACAATACGTGATGGAGTGAAGGAGACCAAATAGCCTTCCTCCCTAGTCTTTTCCTTTGTAATATGTGTTCCTTTACTATTTTCCTCCAATTTGGGGAAGGTTGGAAATTTTGTTTCATTTCATGTTATATAATTTTTAACCAAAATTAAGAAATGTCTTTGTATCGGGGTTGGAAAGAGCTTGTGATTCAAATAATCTGCATGCGGAAGAAATGGAAACTGTCAGTTTGGTCTTTCCTGGTAAAATCATTTGGTGCACACATATCAAAAGTCTGACTCTGAATCTCTGTGTAAAGTACCATCTAATTCTTAGTCAAGGTGGCCACTTATTTTTCAGATAGGCTTCTCATCTTTAATAGAAATATGGCAGAAAGCCAGGAATCTATGTTCTTTTTGGTTTTGGCAATGACAGATGAGTGATAGTTTCATTTCAGTCTAAATTTTTTTGGTAAGAATTTGTTGAAGTCTCCGAGCTTCTTCATATTTGAGATGGAACAAATAAAATTTTAAATATAGAAATGCTGGAGGAAATGAAACTGACAGATTGACATCCTGTCTCCTCAACCACCAGCACTTCTAGGAACCCCACAGTAATACTGACAGTAATATTGACTTTTTCATATAACTCATTCAAAGTAGCTTACCTAATTCTAGATTCAAATGAGCTTCTATCCCAGTGTAATCATGGTGAAAATGTAGTCCTGTCTTGATTTGCTTTCTGTTGGCTTCAGTGTCAGTTTGGCACATCACGATCCCAACCCAATAGTAGTGAAGAACTGCATGAGGGGTGGACAAGAGAGATGTTTACATGATTTGCCACTGAGGACCAGTGTCAGTTTTCAGAGCATCCTAATAGTTACATTCTCTTATTGTGCTATTAAAGCTGCTTGCATCTTATAGTAAAGCTTGATTTGGCCGTTTAGGACCACTTACATATTTTGCCTGCATTGTTCTTCTGCCACAGCAACAATTGGGAAGGATGCGGGGGGGGGGGGGCTCTTAAAGTCATGTGGATACATGCAGCTTGCCCATAGAGCCACCACTTTTAGTTTCCAAATGTGTGTGTTTGTGTGGGGGGAGGCTTAAGAGTCTAAATTGCAGTAAGTTGAACTAATATTGCCTTGGCTCAAAAATGAAATAAAAAGTAGAGGAAAGGAAAGAAAGGAGAAAAAAAAAACTTTGAAAAAATATTGAGGGGTGGATTTTGTAACACATTTCAGTTTACCTTGTCTGGCTATCTCATTGTAATCACAGAAATAGACTGGAAGTCTTCAAGCTCCCCTGTGATTCAGAGAGGTAGAAAAAATCTCAAAGGTGATATATCAGTGTCTAAATGAGATAAGGTATGGAGTACCACAGAGTGCTGCCAGACTAGTTCCCATTCCCCAAAAGAAAATGGCAGCCAATTTTTGGGTGGCTTCATTTCACCTCCACCTGAGCAAGTTTTAAACAGAGGGAGGAAGAAAGAACATCAAGCACACTTCTGGCAAATCATGTGCACATCTCTTTTAAAAGGACAAAGGAGTGTTTCCTTTGAGAAAAGCTTGCAAATTCCAGAATTTGTCAGTTCATTTTTTAAAATCATATTTTAATTAGAAAATCTGCATGTTGTTAAAAAGAATGAAAATACATATTGGTTTGGTTTTTGGAAAAATGCATACACTAAATAGCTTAGGTAGCTCAAAAACAGGTTGAAAATGTGATTTTGGGTGACTTTAGGCAGACTGAAAAAGAAGTGCTTTTTCCAAACTCAGATGACTTAGGTTGATGAAACAATTCACATAAGATGTTGAAACCATTTTTTTGCCCCATTTTCCGTTCCATGTATGCAGTTTTCCTCCACGACACAGTCATATAATTTCATCCTTACCAAAGCCTCACAGAGCACCTTTATGGAAAAGGAACTCCGGGAGAGTTTATCAACTTAAAAGGAGACTGCAGAAATGGAAGGATTCCACTGAATAATTCTCATTCTTCTTCTTCTTCCCTGCTGACTTAGGCACAGCCTCTGTCTGCGTGCAGTGAGAGTTGCAATACTGGCTCTAGGAAGATAGTCAAGGAAGGGGAGCCTTTTTGCTGCTACAATTGCATCCCATGTGCTGAAGGAATGATTTCAGGCAAGAAAGGTAGGCCTTCGAATGTACATCTATTCCAAATATATTTGATAAAACTAGAACAGGTTTCTTCAGGGATTGCAGTGTGATTCAGTGGGACCAAGTGGGGCCAGGCGGAAGATATTGAATATGTGTGTATTTGGGGGGATGGGTTTGTGGGTGTGAGCATGTGTGTGATCCTTTGGCCCAATTGCAATGGACTCTAAATGTTCAGGATGTGTGGCTGATTATTGACTATTGAAACATGTACCTTCAGAACTTGCCCTTGAACATAAATTCTTCCATTGATGCTAAAAGATCATGACTCACATGTAACAAATAATGAAGGGACTCCAGTCACAGTAGTACACCTCCATGATGACAGCCCTATTATCCAATGTCTATGTTTTCAAAGCAAGGTCTTGCCTAAATTCTACAACTACACATTTGTTACATGAAGTGCAGCCTGTTTGTGTACAAGTGTATTTAGACACAGTTTCCATTCATTTAATTAGGTTTACTCTAAAATCGAGAATTTGTATGAATTTGCTCCCCTCCACCCTGTTCCCTGAAAGGCTCTTCATCTTTAGGGCTTTATGGCAGCCGATACAACATGGTCCTCTTCATGATGCAAGCAGTTACAGAATTTGCCTCTTGCAGACTGTAATAAGATATGGCAATTTCTTCATATTCAGAGTGCAAAGCATTTAAGATTTTACAAATGCAGATGTAATGTATTCATGGATTCTCAACAATCAGTGGAAAACAAGGCAACTGAGAAGTTGATGTGGCCTGTTGGTGAGAGCTTTAGAATGTATGAGAACATGTATATATTCATTTTTCTTCAGATATGCATTACTGTTATCCATGTGAAGATGAAAAGTACCCAAGCAAGGGCCAGGATTTCTGCATTCCCAAGTCTGCTAACTTCTTTTCTTATGAAGAACCTTTGGGCGTCATTTTAACCTCTTTCATTATTCTCTTCTGCTTGATAACGTCCTTGGTGCTAGGAATATTTTGGAAACATTATGAGACGCCCATTGTCAAAGCCAATAACCGGCACCTCACCTATGCTCTCCTCGTCTCTCTCCTGTTCTGCTTCCTCTGCGCATTGTTCTTCATCGGCCAGCCACACAAGGTAACATGCCTCCTGCGACAAATTGCTTTTGGCATCATCTTCTCAGTGGCTGTCTCTTGTGTGCTCACAAAGACAGTCATGGTGGTCTTGGCCTTTAGAGCCACCAAACCAGGATGCAAGATGAGGAAGTGGATGGGGAAGAGACTGGTAAACACCCTCCTTCTTTCCTGCTGCCTTCTTCAGGCAGCCATTTGTCTTGCCTGGTTGGCAACTTCTCCTCCTTTCCCAGATATTGACAAGCATTCAGTAGCTGAGGAAATTGTGCTGGAATGTAACGAGGGATCTATAACCATGTTTTACTGTGTGCTGGGCTATCTGGGCTTCCTGGCGATGGTTAGCTTCATTGTGGCCTTTCTTGCCAGGAAGCTGCCAGACAGTTTCAATGAGGCCAAGTTCATCACTTTCAGCATGCTGGTCTTTTGCAGTGTGTGGTTATCCTTTGTGCCTTCCTACCTGAGCACCAAAGGGAAATACCTGGTGACTGTAGAGATCTTTTCTATCTTAGCCTCCAGTTCTGGCCTGCTGGTTTGCATCTTCTTCCCCAAATGTTACATCATTTTGCTGAGACCTGAGCTGAACAAGAAGGAGCATCTAATAACAACTTGAAAAAATGACCTGTCTTCACATTTTGCTACACTTTGCAATCCATCTGTGTAGCCATACTTTGTTTTGTTGTTTTGTTGTTTTTTGTCAATGGACAAATTTGTGCACACCAACTGTTTTTCACAGTTCATCTCATGTTCCCTAATGTTTTCCAGTTGCTTCTTATTTAGACCAATCTTCACTGAAGAAAGTGGTCCAGCTCCTTTTGGAAAGTCATGCAGGTGTACTGTAAGGGGTCCCTCATGTGCAAATCAATCATGACATAGCCTTTTCTTTTCTCAGAGGCACTCCATTGAAGATTGTCAGGTGCTGCTGTACTTACATGGACTTTGAGCAAAGCTGATGGCTTCAGAAAGCAAAGCTAAACAAGGGCATAATAGACCCATAAGCACCTTTAATGCATGGTTAGGCTCCTGCACCAGCCTTGTGAGAAGTCAGTCTTTTCAGGGCTTCTGAAACTTAATCAGATGTCATTTTCCTCAGAAAGAGGATGTGGGAGACTTGTGGCATTTCTTTCCTAAAATGTTTCTTTGTGCTGAGCTCAGGTTGTTTGTCTTCAGCATCCCTAGTCCAACAGACCTTTGTTCACCTTGCAAATACTTTGGAATTTCTTCCCCAAAGAACCCAAATCATCCCTTTCATCCTTGTTCCTTCCAACTGTACTTCCTGCTACTCCTCAGGCCTAGGAGAAGAAAATCTGGCAGTTAAAAGAGAAGAAAAGCTGCTACTTCAAGTGCTACAAAATTTAGTAAAAGCTGATTCTCAGATAAAAGCTTGTTATTAATAGATTTTGGGCAAAGCTATTAAGGATAAGTTAACTGACAATATTAAGTGGAAAAGGATTTAATATGTCAATTTTTAAAAAATCTATTTGGAGACTGTTTATTGAAAGTGTTGTAATCTAGGGAGAGGGGTATGAGCCACCACAGGATTTAATGCAGTTCTGGAAGGGGAGCTGGAGCAATGAATAACTGATTTTACATTAAGTAGCATGTATCTCTTGGTCCTGGTGTAGGTAGCACTGTTATTTCTGTATTTTTTAAATATGTCCATCATCGCTATATTATTTCTATTGTTTTATATTTGTGTAATTATGAGTTTTGATTCTGTTAAAGTGCAATGCAATGCAACAAATAGTTTGACCTATTCAAGTGCTACAGATCGGGTAGGGAAAAGAGACTCCTTCATCACTTTGTGAACAGAGGCACTAAGTTACAAGGGGTCCCTGAAGGGCAATTCAGAGTAACCCCAACCACACTGCAGTTTTAAAAAGATGTTCCCACTCCCAGAAGTCATAGAATGTTGTCCACTGAAATTAGCTGAGTATCCAGTCCCAGCCTGAATAGTTACACATTGCCAGACTGTCTCCCTGCAGGCTGCAGTAGACCTTCTCCAATGGAATCAGCATGACCAATCCTGAGAGAAACTAAGGAAGGAGTCCGTCTTGAAGCACGGTTATATTTGTCAGCAGGGGACATAATCATGGATGACTCCATTACTTATCTCTTGCTTTCTGTTCACCTTTCTACTTCTTCCTATTCATAATAAAAAAAAATCCTGTTGATGATATTTCACTTCATGCAAATCTTTGGTTCAGTGTTGCATTGGCTGCAAACTTACTCAAGATATATGGTCCATGAATAAATGCCTCTGGCAACCTAGGAGATCTTGAGGATGATTACAAATCTAGCTGGACGAAGTCAGTTTGGTTGAAACTGGCTAATTTGGGCTTCTCACCATCAGCTCTGTTAAATATGGGCTTTGACTAGGCTGAATAGCTTAAGAATGAATTCTAGACATGTAGCACCAAAGATGTCTTAGCAACGTAAATAAATTTTATCTTAGTGAGGATACACTGCTGACTCTGCATCCTATCTCTGAGTTCTGGTCTCAGAATATCTTAGACTGAAACCTTACAGATGTAAATCCTGCTTTAGACAAAGCTTTATATATCCAACACATATCAGAGACTCTTACTATTGGGACACCATATAAAAACTTTAAATAAATAAATAAATACATACATACATACATACATAAATAAGTAAGAGAAAATTCAACTGCGTCATTCTTCTTAGAGGAAATGAGTGAACAACACAAAGACAACAAATCCGATGTTCTGTCTTCCCTCTTTGCCTATTCAGAAATGCTGCACTATTCAGAAATTACAAATTCACTTTCAGGGTAGTTTCTACAAATCAGTCCTCAGCCAATCCTTAATAAGCTGCCCCGAGGCTTTGGCAAGGGGCGGCATAGAAATGTTTTAATAAATAAATAAAATACTAAAATAATAACAGTAGTTTCTTTTCACATCATTTTTAAGCCAGGGAGAAAATGGGGAATGGTGCCTGATAGGCAAGAGTGTCCCCCACCCACTACTGGCAAGTTCCAATCATTCCAAACTGCTCAAATGAATGACCATCACCATCCAGCCACTCATTCTTAGCCTCCTAGTATATTTAGCAAATGATTTCATAGCTTTATAGCTCTACAACCCAATTAGGAGTTAGATGGAAAATGGCTGGTCAAGAATGAGCTCCATTTGGGTGGGTAACAAGTTTGCATACTCATTTCTGAAATTTGTGTTATTCTTAATAAAGGTACTGCTCCTGGTTTACACTGGGACCACAGCATAGCGGGAGAAGAGAATTAAATTCCCCGCCCATATGCAGCTATTAATGCACTTCCAGGAATTTATTGTGAGTGGAAAGGTTCCATTGGCAGGACAGAGAGAATATTGCAAAGCGAATAACTGCAGAGGAACGATTAACCTTCACTGCCTGTACATTGTGTTCCCAATCCAAATTGGAGTTCTGTACAAAGATTTCAGATTAAAACCATAAACTCCAGTGGGGTTCATATTTAATGCTGTGTGTAGCCTCATAGTTGACTCCTTTCCAATTAATTTGTAAAAATAACAGAAATATTGTGCTGCCCATCATGTGGGAATTAACAACACCTGTTTTCACTTTCAAAATACCTGATTTCAAATTGCTATATTCTCCTTTAATTGTCTAAGGTGCAGTTCTGTTACTACTCAAAATCTCTGCAGATTTCTAATAAACAAAGCAATTCTATGAGACTGTGAAGGACAGTGGCAATATGTACAGTGATCTATAAACATAAGAATGGATAAGGGGAGCCCCTGCTCCGAGGGAGTTTATATTTGCAATCTCAATGCTCTACATGGGAATGACTGGATTTGCATGAAGAGGAAAGCTTTGTCCTTCTACTCAGCATGGGGGAATTAGGGGTGTTCTTTTTAAACTTGCTTCTCCAAGTAGGAAGCAAGGCTGATGCCAAAAATTGCAAGACCCATGAGTTGCACTCTCCACTTCATGACTATCCACAGCTGGGTGATCTTATGATTGGTGCTATTGTTTCTCTTTTGTTCATTGTTCCTGATCCATTACGCTTCACAGGAGTACCCCCACTAGCATTGCTTGATGAACTTGCGTAAGGAATTAATATTTTGTTTTTATTTATTTATCTGCTTATCACTCGGTTTTGTAGTAACAGATCAACCTCTCAACAATGCCATGGGCAGTACAGAAACTTCATATCTTTAAAGGAATGTAGAAACTTTGTGTTCAGCACGGCTAGAAAAATTAATTCCAGTTTGAATTTAAGCTTCTTCACACTTATTTTACTTCTGCTTGGAACCTCTCAGCTGTGCTCATGTTTTCATTTGTTTCCTCCTTGATTTTCTGTCTTGCACAAATGTCTTCAGAATTAGTTGTGTTCCACTTTTATCACACTTGCTACCTCTGATCATTCACCTCTCCTTTTTTATTCTTCCATCACTTAAGGAAATTCCACATCTCCAAAATTGAGGGGACTGGGTCAAATCTTTGGGGGAAGTAGATTTCTCCTCCCCTTTCTTCCACAGCAGCCCTCCAGACCACCTCCTGAATGTGCTGATATGTGGCAGGATGGACAGATGGGAAACCCCAATATCAAAAGAGAAGATTTTACCCTGAGTGAAGCCCTTCCACTCACGGAAGTTCCTTGCTTTTAGGGAAGGCAGATACTGGATCAATCTTTGCACAAAGGTTCTGTTAGAATTGGAAGGAATTGAACTACAGGAATTCTTTCACTTAGAAGTAGTTATATTCAATGTGGTGTACCCTCTGTTCTGTGCTTAGTCACATCACAATCACTTTAACTCTTTTCGTATACCTGATAGATGTTCCGCTTAAGCAGGACTATAAAATGAAGAAACAAACATGTTTTCTAAACCTTTATATCCCAATGGCTGAACTTGTTCATCTAGATAAAATGCAGCACATTTCTCTACCAATGTGACTCACACATTGCATGGGATTCCTAGAAGGCTCTTTATTGGGAAATTGATGAACCTTCCATGGGGGTGATAGTATCTTGTCATTGAGCACTGACACAGATCACGTGGGAGGAAACTTCATTAGAATCAGGTTATTTCTATCTGAGTTAACATGCATAGGATCACACTATTCAAATTCTTAACCATGATAAAGTCCAGGGAATGGTCTATTTGGAAGATGAATATCAATAATTCATTGATTGTATAATTCTGACTGTATTAATTTTCTGTTGGCCAAGGTAAGCCAGAGATGAGCTGAACGTGCTGATAATGAGGATGGCAAAAGCAGTGTGAGCTGCTTACAAAAAACTGTGTGAGGAATGTTCTAATACTGGAGGTGACTGTGTTGCTTCTAGTGTGGTGCCAAAGAATTACCAGCATATCCTGGCCTTGACATTTGCAGTGCAGGAGATCAATGACAACCCACTCATCCTACCCAACCTCACCTTGGGCTTCCGCATCTATGACAGCTACTTCACGGCCAAGTGGACCTATCAGGCCACCTTGCTACTGCTATGTGCAGCAGGGAGATTAGTCCCTAACTTCAAATGTGGTATCCAGCAGCACTTGATGGCAGTCATCGGGGGATTGGATGCCCAAACCTCCCTTCACATAGCAACTCTCTTGGATATCTACAAGATCCCACAGGTGGGGACAATGTCTTTAGATGAATATGGGAAATGGAGTTGAACAATTTCTTCACAACCACCTTGTTCTTTATTTGTGGCATTTGTGCTTTGGGAATGGATATTTGGACTTCGGAAGAAGCCATATTGTCTTTCTCCTTTGGATGAGTGGCAACATCAAAAGCAAAGCAAACAACCAGGGGATAAGGCAATTTCTGCTGAGCATGTATTTATTTATACAGATGTTGATCAGAGACAGGAGGGTTCAGGCAGAGGTTCAGACCACATTCACACATACACCCCACCCACGGATGCTCTTCATTTTGCTCCTCGCTCCTGCCAGCATTAGCCATAGCAGGAAAGGATAGAGTTATGGAATATTTATTGCAGGGAGGGTGTAGATTGCCATTTTTATAGCAATCATAGCAGTGGTACCCAACCTTTTTGGACCCCTGAACGTATTTGGAAATTTGAGAAATTCCCTTAAGTCCAAGTGAGTGCAACACTCTTTTGAAACATCAGCTTTAGGAACGTTTAGTAGTTGGTATGTTGCATGCAGGGACACCATACCATATGTAGATCATGCACAGCATAAACGTTAATATTCCTTGGATCATATACTGTTATTAAATAAGTCATTGTTTCATGGAAATTAACATATTGATGAAATAGATTCTCTGTGTCCATGCTGAAATCAGGCAATGATTAAGGACCATATTATATGCTCATATA
This sequence comes from Varanus komodoensis, assembly GCF_004798865.1. NCBI lineage: Eukaryota > Metazoa > Chordata > Lepidosauria > Squamata > Varanidae > Varanus > Varanus komodoensis. Next base: position 1,468,984 of record NW_025336554.1, read on the forward strand.
TGAACAGGAGCTGGTGTATTGACACAACCTACACATGTATACTTCTTTGTGTAATTGGTACAATTTATTGAAGCCTCAGAATTATTACTAAGACGTATGCTTGTCATACATGTCCATGGGGACATGAACACATACATAGTGGAAAAAATAATATGTCCTAGGGTGCCATATTGGAGACGACTTTTCAGGGACCATTGGAGGTGCCCACATATGCCATGAGGCAATGGGAATCCCTGTATTATAGTACTGTTGACAAGACTGCTGAAGTAATATATGAAAATCCTTTGAAAACATTAAAGGAACTACAAAAATGTCCTCTTTATTTGGTGTGTCTCCCTCTCCTTCTTGTACCTCCTTAGTTCATATATGGATCTGCACCAGTGATGAATGATAAAACTCCAGGTCTTTCCTTCTACAATATGACTCCCAGGGAATCACTTCAATATGCAGGGATTCTCTCTTTACTTCTGCATTTTGGCTGGATATGGATTGGGGCAGTCGTTACGGATAATGACAATGGGGAGCGATTCCTCCAGATGGTGGTCCCACTGTTTTCCAAGAGTGGTGTCTGCTTTGACTTCATTGAAAAAATCCCTGAACTTGACCCTGATATTAAAAAACTTTTGGACAAAGGGGCAAAAATACGTGATAAGATTGAGGACAGCACAGCCAATGTATTGGTGGCCAATGGAGAATCCTATTCCATGGCATTTTTTAGATGGTTGCCATATTTATCACAACGAGAACATGCAAGAAATACCCCAATTGGTAAAGTAATGATTGTGACAGCTCAGGTGGAGCTCACATCATTTGTCTATCAAAGGAATTGGAACATAGACTTTTTCCATGGTGCCCTTTCTTTCACTGTTCAATCCAACCATGTACCAGGATTTCAACAATTCCTCGATGCAAAAGACCCTTCCATTCCAAAAGGAGATGGGTTTCTTAGGTCCTTCTGGCAACAGGCTTTCAGTTGTGTATTCCCAGATCCATTTCTGGGCAATGCAAATGGGGATATTTGCACTGGGAATGAGAAGCTGGTGTGTTTGCCTGCAACTTTTTTTGAAATGAGTTTGACTGGTCACAGCTACAATGTCTACAATGCTGTCCATGCGGTGGCCCACACCTTGCATGCCATGTCTTCATCTGGTCCAAAGAACAGAGGAATGGTAACCAGAGGTGGACAGATGTTTCAGAGCCAAGCACAGTGGCAGGTAATGGGCTAAAGAACCGTATGTGGGAGAGAAACACATTTCTGTAGATAACCAAAATACATTAATATACTGTAGGGAAACAGTTCATATCTGAACTAGATGATTACAGTTTCTCTAAGCTCCTTCCCTTTCAATCTAGCTCCTCCATTTCCTGAAGCTTGTTTCATTTAACAACAGTGCTGGGGAAAAGATTTCTTTTAACGAGAATGGAGAGTTAGTAACTGGATTCGATGTGATCAATTGGATTGTGTCCTCGAACCAATCTTTTTGAAGAGTGAAAGTTGGGAGAATGGATGTGCAGGCTGTTCCCGGCCAAGCATTTAACATATTTCCGGATACCATAACATGGAACAGCTGGTTTAATCAGGTTTGGTTCTTGGCAGTTTCACACCAACTACACATTTGAATAACAGTCTCAGTAGTGACATGTATGTTTTATTTCATTTGGCAAAGACGGATCTAGAAAAATACTTAATTGAAACTTGACTGCAGAATACTTGAAGCAGTGAATGAGACCCAATAAGTTTTTTCCATGATTCCTCTTCTGCTGAATTAAACAGCTGAAATAATAGAAGGGGGGAAGCAAATTGTATTAATTCTGTGTTGTTTTGAATATACTTACATCAGAGTTGGTTTTGCATGTCTGTCTGTCTGTCTGAGTTCATTGCACCTTTTTCTTGCAATGAACTCAAAGTGGTTTACCTAATTTAAGTTGACAGTCTATCCTAGTGTAATTATAGTGAAAATGTGGTCCTGTCTTAATTTGTGTCTTCTGGGTGGCTTCACCTGACCTCTCCATGAGAATGTTTGAACTGGATGGAGAGGGGGATAAACAGCAATTTTACTTCTGGCAAATCAGTTGAACATCTCCCTTTTAAAACAAGGCATGTATACTTAGAGAATTGCTTTTAACATCTGGATTTATGAGTGCATTTCTTAAAATCATTTTTTTAAAAAAATGATAATGGCAATGCACATTTTATGCTTTTTGGAAAAATGCAGAAAGGCATAAGTTACCTGTTCCAAGTAGCTGAAAGCCATGTAAAAATGGAAGTACAAAAAGCATTCAGAGAATTTAGGCAAACTTGAAACATTGTGCTTTTTCCAACCCTAGGAGGAACTAGGTTTGTGTGAACCATCCCGAGGCTATATAGCAAGGGGACGGCATACAAAAACTTTAAATAAATAAATAGGTTCAGGATGCCATACCTATGGGATCATGATCCCCATGTCATGCCCCATTTCTCCATCCCATTTACAAACAGATGGGAAGCATGCATGCAGCTTCCATTCACAAGACTGTCATATAGTTTCAACCTTACCAAAGAATCACAGAGCCCGTTTATGGAAAGCAGCTCTGGGAGAGCTTGGCAACTTTCAAAATGATTGCAGAACTGAAAGGATTCCAAATTCGCATAATTTTTATTCTCCTCCTCCCCTGATGACTTAGGCGCAGCCTTTATCTGTGTGCAGTGAAAGCTGCAATCCTGGTTCTAGGAAGAATGTCAAGGAAGGGAAGTCACTTTGCTGCTATGATTGCATCCCGTGTCCCAAAGGGAAGATTTCAGGCAAGATGGGTAGGCATTAGAATGTACATCTATTCTGAATATATTTGATATGGAGAACATGTATGTAAAAGAGGCTTCTCCCGGAATTGAAGTGTAATTGAATGGGCCCAGGTGGGACCAGGTGAAAGATGCTGAATAGTGTGAAGGGGGCAGAGGTTGGTGTGTGTGAGAATGTTTTGGATTTGTTGTTTCAAATGACCCAAGTGCAGTGGATTCTAAATATTCAGGATGGGTGGCAGTTTTTTGACTATTAAAACATATACTCTTGAAACTTGCCTTTCAACACTGCACAAATTCTTCAGTTGATGCTAAAAGAACATAATTAATGAGAAATGAAATACAAAGGGACTCTGGTCATAGTGCATCTCTGTGATCAAAGCCCTATTATCCTATGTATATGCTTTCAAAGCAAGATCTTGCCTTAGTTCTGCAACTTCCTACATCCCTTAGATGATGGCCAGCATGTTTCTGTGCAGGTTTATTCAGAAAGCAATCCCATTCAGTTCAATCAGGCTTTCTCGGAAGTGAAGAAAAAGTATGATAATAGCCTTAAACCCCAGAGCCCTATTCATTGCTTAGAGTGTGCTCTCCTTTTGTTTACTTATTCATTCAGGTTCTGTCAGGCTTATGGCTCTGAATGAAATGGATGCTGCAGACATATGTACAAACTTCCTTAACATTTGTGCTCTATCCTGCCTCCTTAGGAAGTTCTCAGGCAAAGCTGGCATGGTTGAGAGATATATTCCAGTCCAGATTTGTTTCTGTTCATTTTTGAAAACTGTTTCCCAATTTTTGCGCTGGAACCTTTTGGCAGGAGGAGCAATTTCTGTGCCCCCAGAACCCCAATGGGGGCATCTCAGAAGGGACCCTGGGGTGGAGCTTAAAGGCACCTGGCTCTCACAAGGAACTGGTGGGTTATCCTGATAGGAGACAGTGGGAGGGGCCCACGAAATGGTGCATTGTGTGATGCACTTAACATCCCATATTAGTCTCAGTAAGCCAGCAGGTGAGCTGAAGTGGGGAATTAGCATGAACTTGGGCTGCTTAATAATTTCATTCTGGCACTGTGCCATGGAAGCTGTAACCAATAATTGGGATAACGCTGTTTTATCCAAGTAAGCCAATTCAAAGTTATCACTACATTCTAAACATGTATCCCATTTAATACTCCAGAAGCAATCAAAAGGCATGAATGTCTCCATCCAGCCAGGTTGAAGGCACTGAGTATTTAGCTCAAAAAACTAGCTATGAAATCATGGTGTATTCAGCCAAGTAAGTGCTGATTTAGGGCTTCCCTAAACCCTTTCTCTTGAAAGAATCTTCCTCTTCAATGGCTTTCCTCCAGGCCAAGAAAGCATGGCCTTCTTCATGCAGGAAATTGCTATTGAATTTGGCTCATGCAAGAAGGAGGAGACTTTCCTTTGATTTTGGTTTGTCTCAGGAAACATGCAGTTTCCTCATGTTTAGAGTGGAGAGCACTTGAGAATTTACAAATATGGATGTAATGAAATAACAGATTCTCTACACATTGCGTAGAAAACAGTCTTTCTGAGAAGTTGATGTGGCCTGTTGGTGAGACCTGTAGAGTACATGATAAAATGTATGTATTTATCTTTCCTCAGTTATGCATTACTGTTATTCATGTGAAGATGAAAAGTACCCAAGCAAGCACCAGAATTTTTGTATTCCCAAGTCAGCGAACTTCTTTTCCTATGAAGAACCCTTGGGCATCATTTTATCCTCTTCCATTATTCTCTTCTGCTTGATCACGGCTCTGGTGCTAGGAATATTTCAGAAGCATCACGAGACACCCATTGTGAAAGCCAATAACTGGCACCTCACCTACACTCTCCTCATCTCCCTCCTGCTCTGCTTCCTCTGTGCACTGCTCTTCATCGGCCGGCCGCACCAGGTGACATGCCTCCTGCGACAAACTGCTTTTGGCATCATCTTTGCAGTGGCCATGTCTTGCGTGCTCACAAAGACAGTCATGGTGGTTTTGGCCTTCAGAGCCACCAAACCAGGGAGCAAAGTGAGGCAGTGGATGGGGAAGAGCCTGGCCAAAACCCTCCTTTTTTCCTGCAGCTTTCTTCAGGGTGGGATCTGCCTTACCTGGTGGGCAACTTCTCCTCCATTTCCAGATATTGACAAGCATTCAGCTGCTGAAGAAACCATCCTGGAATGTAACGAGGGGTCCATAACAATGTTTTACTGTGTCCTGGGCTATCTGGGCTTTCTCGCAATGGTCAGCTTCATGGTGGCTTTTCTTGCCCGGAAGCTCCCAGACAGTTTCAATGAAGCCAAGTTCATCACTTTCAGCATGCTGGTCTTTTGCAGTGTCTGGCTATCCTTTGTGCCTTCCTACCTGAGCACCAAAGGGAAATCCTTGGTGACTGTAGAGATCTTTTCTATCTTAGCCTCCAGTTCTGGTCTGCTGGTTTGCATCTTCTTCCCCAAATGTTACATCATTTTGCTGAGACCCGAGTTGAACACGAAGGAGCATCTAATAAGAAGAACAGCTTGAAAAGTGTACTTGCCTGCACATTTTGCTGCAATTTATAATCCATCTGTGTGGACCTGTTTTTTTGTTTTGTTTTGCATTTTTTTTTTGACAAAGGACAGATTTGTGCTCACAATTTGTCATTAAGATTTCCATTCATGATTCCAGTTTCTTCCTAGTTTAGCCAAAGCTTCACTGAAGTTAGTGGCCTGGGTCCTTTTGAATGCCATGCAAATGGATGGAAAAGAGGCCCTCAAATGCAGATCAATCATGACATAGCATCTTCCCTTTGTGGAGGCACTCTGTTGAAGAAGGCTAGTCACTTTTCCATTAAATGGACTTTGTGCAAAGCTGATTGCTTCAGAAAGCAACACAAAACAAAGACATTACATTCCAGTGAGCACCATGTATATGTCAGGAAATCTTGGTTAGCAGAACCAGAAGAATGTATGGTCAGATCCACATGGAAGACATGAGCTCAGTCTCAGCAGTGCATTAGCAGGACATCCAGGTACCCCTCTGACAGAAAACCAGCATTCAGAACCAGCTAATATTTTCCTGAGCATACACAGAAAGCTTTATGGGTTGTGGGTCACATACACAGTAGTGAGGGTGATGATGAGGGAAGAATGGGTACATTGCATACTTTTCTTTCAAATTTAAACTAGCATCTGTAGTCTTAGAGACCTTCAACCTTCATAGAATCAATGCTACTTCTTGTTCAGAAAGACTTGTCCTTCTATAGGCTTGAAAATTCTATGTTTCCTAATGGTTTAGCCAGAAAAGAATGTATATCAAATGGCTTCTAGTTTCCCAGAATCCCCCTGGTTCTCTTGCCCATCTGTTTAAACCTTCAAGTTCATTTCAATTTGCACAACAGCTGCAAATCCATTTGGAGGGTTGCATGAGGCCTACAACTGTATGCATTGGAAATTGTGTGTTGGAAACTTGAGAATAAAGTTTGCTCGTAACAGTCTGCTATATACACTGCTGCATTCACCTCCTAAGCATGCATGATTTAGTGCTAGTCTTTTGTGCCCATGAGCTCACTTAACCACAAAATGGATATCATCACAAAATGGCAGCTTCCAGGAGAGCTGTGTCAAGTGGCAGGCAACCTACTCAATGACTGATTCCATGTAGAGGTTGGCCTTGAGCGCCAACACAATAAGCAACTCTTCTGAACCTCTAGTTACTGATAGGAACATAAACATATTTTGATTCCTTTTCTCCTTCACACTTTTCTGATCACAAATTGATTCACTTTTTTTCTCACTCCCAGACTGGGTTTTCACAAAGCAATAAACCACAATTCTTTTTATTTTTTATTATTATTATTTTTTGATTTATATCCTGCCTTTTTCCTACAAAGGGCTCAAGGCAGCTTACATCATTCTCCTCCTCCATCTTATCCCCACACCAACAACCCTGTGAGGTGGGTTGGGCTGAGAGTCTGTGACTGGCCCAAAGTCACCCAGTTGGCTCCATGGCTGAGCGGGGACTAGAACCCAGATTGCCTGAGTCCCAGTCCCATGCTTTTAACCACTACACCACACTAGCTTTTAGTCCTTTCTGCCATCTGAATCCTGGTGTGTTATTTCACCACTCTTTTTTCATCCTTTAAAAACACAATAAGAAATATTTGTCTTATGAGTTGTGCTTACAGCAAATGTCTAGAGCTGGGAATTTAATTTCTGTTCCTAAAAGAAATTTCACAGAATCCCATAGGAAGAGAGGCAAATTTAGGGGCCCATCTAGTCATCCATTCTTGACTAGCCATGGCGGGATCAGTTGACAAGGAATCTTGGATTAGCAGAATGGGGAAATGTATGCTCAGATCTACACAGAAGACACATCACTTGAAGCTCGGTTGTTTATTGCAAGGTCTCCCAGGGACCCCTCTGATAGAGTCAAAATTGCAACAGCACTGCTGGGTAGTCACCATGTCAACTGGCTACAGGTTCCCTAAGCATACATAGAATATTTTATAGGTTGTGGGTCATGTACACAGGAGGTGGCTGATGGTGAGGGAAGAATGGGTACACTGCGAGATACAATGCAGCCATAAGCAGAACAATATGAGCTAACAGCAGGGATAAGATTACGCAAGGTTACAAAGATGAGGGAGATTGGTGGGTATAGACAAGACTAATATGACTCATAACAGATCTCAGGTGTGGATTTTGACATGTAGGGGGAGCCTATTTCAAGAGGACAGGAGACTCAACAGAACATGAGCTGGCTAGATAGAATATTTCAATGTCCATAAGGCAGAAGCCGAGGAATGTGGTGAGCAGCTAGAGGTTATAGCAATAGGTACACAAATACATTCCAGAGGGTATTAGCACTCTGCAATTAGCGTGTTGTAGCAACCATGTGGAGAGCCTCAAACTCTGAAAGAAACAGATAAGCCCCCAATTCTGGCACTATTCCACAGAAACAGGATGCTTGGCTAAAATGTTCTGGTTTGTTCTGGGCAAGAGGAACAGGGACGGTGTTGCTTTTATTCCAACAAGGCCCACAAAAGTCACTTTTCCTTAACAAGATTGATTTAGATTTTCCCAACATAGCACACAGACATCATTGCCTGATTTGCTCCATCATGCCTTTCTGTGTCCCCCTGTCCAGGTCCATCTATTCTCTTATCCTCCTGTTATCTACTTGCTATTTTCAACATTTCTCCAGCCTGTTCCACCCAGAAAGCAGTCTCCAGAAGAGGAGATGCAGCAAGTGCATTACAGCATCACTAATCTTGAACATGCTGAAGGGTGTTACACCACAGGCAGGAGCAACCAGCAAATGATATGAGACATCAAACAGAAAGAAGTCTGATTCTCATTTCCTTTGTCCTGGGAGTGGGGGTGGCTTCATGGAATAATTTTTGGACATACATGGGCTACTTGATGCACTTCCTAAGCCTCCCCTAAGTTTCCTATCTGAAAAGGAAGGAGAAGTTGTAGAATGGAAGACATGACCACAGCAGGCAAGGGTATAGTTGGAAATGCAAGAACTGGCTTCACAAGCAGGTCATGTGGAAGATAGTGGAGAATTAAACCCACAGGACTTCCTCTCAGAAAAGGCTAAGTGTCTGCAGAATAAGAGAAAAAATAGCATACAACTGGCTCCTGATATTGTGACAGCAGCTGGACTTACTAGAGAAAAAAGGTGGGCTGCTGAATCACCTGAAAAACAAAGATGTGTTGCTAACCATTCCATTGTAGCAACATCTTCAGCCGCATGAATGGACATAGTTAGGGACAGCATGGCTTCCAGCAATTTACTGTGAGTGGAAAGATACCATTGGTAAGGGTAGGGAGAATATTGCAAAGCAAAACCCTGCAGAAGAAAGATTAATCATCCTTGTCCCTACACTGTGGCCTCAATCCAAATTGGACTGGTTTATTGGTTTTGTTGTTGTTAGTCGCGAAGTCATGTCCAACCTATCACGACCCCATGGACAAAGTTCCTCCAGGTCTTCCTGTCCTCCACCATCCCCCAGAATTCACTTAAGCTCACACCAAATGCTTCAGTGACTTCATCTAGCCACCTCATCCTCTGCCGTCCTCTTCTTCTTTTCCCGTCAACTGTTCCCAGCATTGGGCTCTTCTCCAGTGAGTCCTTCCTTCTCATTGGGTGGCCAAAGTATTTGAGTTTCATCTTCAGTATCTGGCCTTCTAAAGAGCGGTCAGTGTCAATCTCCTCTAGGACTGAACGGTTTGATCGCCTTGCAGTCCAAGGGACTCGCAGGAGTCTTCTCCAGCATCACAATTTAAAGGCCTCAATCATTCGGCGCTCAGACTTCATTATGGTCCAGCTTTCACAGCCATACATTGCAACTGACAAAACCATGGCTTTGACTATACACACTTTTGTTAGCAGGGTGATGTTTCTGCTTTTTAGTATGCTATCCAGATTTGCCATAGCTTTCCTCCCCAGAAACAAGCGTCTTTTAATTTTTTGGCTGCAATCCCCATCAGTGGTGATCTTGGAGCCCAAGAAAATAAAATCTGTCACTACCTCCATTTCTTCTCCATCTATTTGCCAGGAAGTGAGAGAACTGGATGACAGGATCTTAGTTTTCATCATGTTGAATTTCAAGCCAACTTTTGCACTCTCCTCCTTCAACTGCATCAAGAGGCTCTTTAGTTCCTCTTCACTTTCTGCCATGTGAGTGGTATCATCTGCATATCTGAGGTAGTTACTATATCTCCCAGCACTCTTAATTCCAATTGGTGATACTTCTAGCCCCGCCTTTCTCATGATGTGTTCTGCATATAAGTTAAATAGACAGGGTGACAGAATACAGCCTTGCTGAACTCCTTTCTAAATTTTGAACCAATCGGTGGTTCAGTGTCCAATTCTCATGGTTGCTTCTTGACCCACATATAGGTTTCTCAAGAGACAAATAAGATGCTCTGGTACTCCCATCTCTTTAAGAACTTGCCACAATTTGTTGTGATCCACACAATCAAAGGCTTTAGCATAGTCAATGAAGCAGAAGTAGATGTATTTCTGGAACTCCCTAGCTTTCTCCATGATCCAGCGTATGTTGGCAATTTGATCTCTAGTTCCTCTGCCTCTTCAAAATCCTGCCTGTACTTCTGGTAGTTCTTGGTCCACATACTGCTGGAGCCTAGCTTGTAGGATTTTGAGCAACACTTTGCTAGCATGTGAAATGAGTGAAATAGTGCGGTAGTATGAACATTCTTTGGAATTGCCCTTCCTTGGGATCTGAATGTAAACTGACATTTTCCAATCCTGTAGCCACTGCTGAGTTTTCCAAATTTGCTGGCATATTGAGTGTAGCACTTTTACTGCATCGTCTTTTAGGATTTTGAATAGCTCAGCTGGAATACTGTCGCCTCCACTAGCTTTGTTGTTGCTCAGACTTCCTAAGGCCTATTTGACTTCACATTCCAGGATGTCTGACTTAAAGTCAGTGACCACCCCATCATGGTTATCAGGGACGTTAAGCTCTTTCTTGTATAGTTCTTCTGTGTAATCTTGCCACCTCTTCTTAATCTCTTCAGCCTCTGTTAGGTCCCTGCCATTTTGGTCCTTTATCATGCCCATCTTTGCATGAAATGTTCCCTTCCTATCTCCAATTTTCTTGAAGAGATCTCTGGTCCTCCCTATTCTACTGTTTTCTTCTATTTCTTTGCACTGTTCATTTAAGAAGGCAGTGTTTTCTACCTATTCTCTAAATGCTGCATTCAATTTTTTGTATCTTTCACTTTCTCTCTTGCCTTTCGCTTCCCTTCTTTCCTCAGCTATTTGTAAAACTTCCTCAGACAGCCATTTTGCTTTCTTGCATTTCTTTTTCTTTGGGATGGTTTTAGTTGCTGCTCCTTGTACAATGTTGCGAACCTCCGTCCATAGTTTTTCAGGCACTCTGTCTATCAGATCTAATTCCTTAAATCTATTCGTCACCTCTTCTGTATATTCATCAGGGATATGATTTAGGTCATACCTGAGTGGCCTAGTGCTTTTCCCTACTTTCTTCAACTTATGCCTAAATTTTGCAACCAGAAGTTCATGATGTGAGCCACAGTCAGCTCCTGGTCTAGTTTTTACTGACTGTATAGAGCTTCTCCATCTTTGGCTGCAGAGCACATAGTCAATCCAATTTCTGTGTTGACCGTCTGGTGATGTCCATGTGTAGAGTCGTCTCTTGGGTTGTTGGAAAAGAGTATTTGCTATGACCATCATATTCTCTTGACAAAATTCTACCAGCCTGTGCCCTACTTCATTTTGTACTCCAAGGCCAAACTTGCCTGTTATTCTGGTTATCTTTTGGCTTCCTACTTTCACATTTCAATCCCCCATGATGATAAGGACATCATTTTTGTTGTTAATTCTAGAAAGTGTTGTAGGCCTTCATAGAACTGGTCACCTTCAGCCTCTTCAGCACCAGTGGTTGGGGCATAGACTTGGACTATTGTGATGTTGAATGGTTTGCCTTGGATTCGAACTGAGATCATTCTGTCATTTTGGAGATTGTAACCCAGTACTGCTTTTCCTACTCTTTTATTGAATATAAAACCTACTCCATTTCTTCTGAGGGATTCTTGCCTGCAGTAGTATACCTGATGGTCATCTGAATTAAATTCACCCTTTCCTGTCCGTTTTAGTTCACTGATTCCTAAGATGTTGATGTTCAGTCTTGTCATCTCTTGTTTGACCACATCCAGCTTGCCTCGAATCATGGATCTTACATTACAGGTTCCTATGGAGTATAAATCTTTGCAGCATCGGACTCTTCTTTCACCACCAGATATATCTGCAACTGAGTGTCCTTTCGACTTTGACCCAGTCACTTCATTCTTTCTTGTGCTACTAGTACTAGCCCTCTGCTCTTCCCCTGTAGCATATTGGACACCTTCCGATCTGAGGGGCTCATCTTCTGGCATCATATATTTTTGCCTTTTGGTACTGTCCATGGGGTTTTCATGGCAAAGATACTGGAGTGAGTTGCCATTTCCTTCTCCAGTGGATCACGTTTTTTCAGAGCTCCCCTTCATGGATCACTGGCTTGTCGTGGTGACGGGGTTTGTATAGCTCAATGAAGCTATGAGCTATGCCGTGCAGGGTCACCCAAGACAGACAGGTCACCGTATATTACAGCAGGATTTGTCCTTTTTACTACCTATACATTTTGTCACCACAGCTTTGGTGCCACAGCAACAATTGGACAGGATGAGGGTGCCCTTGAATTCATAGGAATATATGTAGCATACCCATACGGTAGCCACTTCTGGGAGGGTTCATCTCACATACCCAAAGAAATGTTTGAAATGGAGGGAGGAGGAATACACAGCAATTTTACTTCCAGCAAATCTTGTGAACATCTGCCTTTTAAAATAAAAGGAGTGTTTTCTTTGAGAAATGGTTACATATTCCTGAATCGATAGATTCGAAAAACTCATGTTTTAATGCACACTAGAGAATCTGCATATTCTTAAAATGAATGGCAGAACACATTGTATATATTATTGAAAAATGCATAAAATATATAGTTTTACTACTCAAAGTAGCTGAAAAAAACATGTCAAAAGTGAAACCATGTTGAAATATGAATTGGGGAGTATTTGGGCAAATTTAAAAAGTGGTGCTTTTCCCAAACTGAGGTGGAACTAGGTTGATGACTTCATTCAGATGGGACCTTGAACCACTATTTTTCTCCATTTCTCCATTCAATTAGCAAGCAGATGGGAAGCATGCATGCAGTTTCTCTCCACAACACAGTCATATAATTTCAATCTTGACATACTCTCACAAAATGAATTTATAGAAAAGCATCTCCTGGAAAAGTGGGAACTTACAAAGGGATTGCAGAACTGGAAGGTTTCCAGTGAATAATTCTGATTATTCCTATACTCCTCTTGCCCGATGCCTTAGGCACAGCCTCTGTCTGCATGCAGTGAGAGCTGCAATCCTGGATCTAGGAAGAAGATCAAGGAAGGGGAGCCATTTTGCTGCTATGAGTGCATCCCATGCCCAAAAGGGAAGATTTCAGGAAAGAAAGGTAGGCATTAGAATGTACATCTATTCCAAATATATTTGATAATATCAGTAAAAGGTTTATAAAAGATCTTTCTTCAGGAACTGAAGTGTGATTGAAAGGGATGCTGTGGGACCAGGTGGAAGATGCAGAATAGTGGGGAAGGAGGTTGGTTTGTGTGGACATGTGGGTGATCTTTTGCCCCTGTTGTTTCAAATGACCCAACTGCAGTGAATTCTAAATATTCAGGATGGATGGCTCCTCCTTACATATTGGAACATATGGTTTCAAAGCTTCCCCTTGAGCCCTGCACAGGTGAAAAAAGTTCCTAACTCATGAGTAATGAATAATAAATAATGAAGGGACTCTTGCCGCAAGCTGTGCATCTCACCTATACAAGGCCCATTATCCTATGTCTCTGTTTCCAAACCAAGATCTTGTCTTAGTTCTGCAACTCCCTTCATTCCTTAAATGAAGTCCAGACTGTTTCTGTGCAAGTTTATTCAGAAAGAAATCCTATTCAGTTCAATTAGACTTGCTCTAAAGTTGAGAATATGTATACTAGCACCCATAAGCCCTGAGACCCAGTTCATTGCATAGACCATATTCTGCATGCTTTCATCTGCAGATTCATTTGGGATCTCTTAGTTGTATTGCTGTGAATGGAATGGATGCTTGAGAAATAGATAGAAATCCCTTTCTCTTTTGTTCTCTGGTCTCTCTCCTTCGCATTTGTCAGAATGTCCATCACTACGCATGGGAGAAAGTTCTGTTTCAGTTCAGTTTTGATAATGATAGTGTGGATGCAAAACAAATATATCCATCCACACAGGCTGATAGCACTGAGAGGGGAGGAACAACACCTGGCAGGAGACCGCGCCCGTGCCCGAGAACCGCACCGCGCCCAAAGACCGCGCCGCGCACGCGCCCGAAGACCGCGCCGCGCACGCGCCCGAAGACCGCGCCGCGCACGCGCCCGAAGACCGCGCGAAGACTGCGCCGCGCCGCCGACTCCGCCGCTACCTGACTGCCCTGCCACG
>NW_025336554.1:1482906-1517918 GCF_004798865.1 Varanus komodoensis
CGGCATAAAAATGTTTTAATAAATAAATAAATAAATAAATAAATAAACTCTAGCTCTGAAATCAATGTGTATTTAGCCATGTTAGTGATGATTTAGGGCTTCCCTAAATCCTAATGATGAAAGACTCATCATTTTCCAGAGATTTGTGACAAACCAGTACAGCATGGTCTTCTTCATTTATTTATTTTTATTTTATTTATTTATTAAGACATTTATATGCCGCCCCATTCGCTGAAGCCTCGGGGCGGCTCACAATATGAAGAAAACTACAGTAGTTACAATATAAAAATAACAATATAAAATAACTAACAATATAAAAGAAGTCGCCCTGGCCAGATAAAATAAGCAAATACTGTTAACAATTAAAATGATGCTTAAATAAAAAGGTCTTCTCCTGGCGCCAAAAAACAAATAATGACGGCGCTAGGCGGACCTCTCTGGGGAGCACATTCCATAGATTGGGCGCCACCATGGAGAAAGCCCTCCTCCAAGTACCTATTCTCCTAATTTCTTTCACGGAAGGTTCCCAGAGAAGGGCCTCTCCCGCAGATCTCAAGGGACAGGAGGGCATATATGGATGTAAGTGCTCCTTCAGGTAACCAGGACCCAAGCCGTTTAGGGCTTTGTAGGTCATCACCAACACCTTGAATTGGGCCCGGACTTCAATGGGAAGCCAGTGAAGCTGATGGAGGACTGGAGTCATGTGAACATAATGCCCAGTCCCCGTCAGCAGCCTGGCAGCTCTATTTTGAACCAACTGAAGTATCCGGACCGTCTTCAAGGGTAGCCCCACGTAAAACACGTTACAGAAGTCCAGACGAGAGGTCACCAGTGCGTGTGTCACTGTCGCCAGGTAGTCGTACTCCAGGTAGGGGCACAGCATGCCAGAATCAGCTACTGAATTTCCTCATGAAGATTGGAAAGAATTTTTTTCCACTTGGTTGGTAACACGATATGAGTGACATATTCATATTCAGAGTGGAAAATACTTGGGACTTTAAAAATGTGGATGCAATGAAACTAATGGATCATCTACTTTGCGTAGAAAACAATACATCTAAAAAGTTAATATAGCCTGTTGGTGGACCTGTAGAAATCATTAGAATATGCATGTATTTATTTTTCCTCAGATATTCCTTACTGGTATTCATGTGAAGATGGAATGTACCCTAGCAAGCACCAGGATTTCTGTATTCCCAAGTCAGTGAACTTCTTTTCCTATGAAGAACCCTTGGGCATCATTTTATCCTCTTCTGTTATTCTGTTTTGCTTGTTCACAACTCTGGTGCTAGGAATCTTTTGGAATCAACATGAGACTCCCATAGTCAAAGCCAATAACCGGCACCTCACCTATGCTCTCCTAATCTCCCTCCTGCTCTGCTTCCTATGTGCCCTGCTCTTCATCGGCCAGCCACACCAGGTGACATGCCTCCTGCGACAAACTGCTTTTGGCATCATCTTTGCAGTGGCAGTTTCTTGCGTGCTCACAAAGACATTCACGGTGGTTTTGGCCTTCAGAGCCACCAAACCAGGGAGCAAGGTGAGGAAGTGGATGGGGAAGAGACTGGTGAACATCCTCCTTCTTTCCTGTTGCCTTCTTCAGGGTGGGATCTGCACTGTCTGGTTGGCAACTTCTACTCCTTTTCCAGATATTGACATGCATACAGCTACTGAAGAAATCATCCTGGAATGTAACGAAGGATCCATAAAGATGTTTTACTGTGTCCTGGGCTATCTGGGCTTCCTGGCAATGGTCAGCTTCATGGTGGCCTTTCTTGCCCGGAAGCTCCCAGGCAGCTTCATTGAGGCCAGGTTCATTGCTTTCAGCATGTTGGTCTTTTGCAGTGTGTGGTTATCCTTTGTGCCTTCCTACCTGAGCACCAAAGGGAAATGCTTGGTGACTGTAGAGATCTTTTCTATCTTAGCCTCCAGTTCTGGCTTGCTGGTTTGCATCTTCTTCCCCAAATGTCACATCATTTTGCTGAGACCCAAGTTGAACACAAATAAGGAGAAGAGCTTGAAAAGTGTGCCTGTCTGCACATTTTGCTGCAGTTTGCAATCCAGCTGTGTGGCCATGTTTTGTTTTGTTTTGTTTTGCATTTCTTGCCAAAGGACATATTTGTACACACAATTTGTCATTAAGATTTCCTCTCATGATTCCAGTTACTTCTTAGCTTAGACAAAACTTCACTGGCATTAGTAGCCTGAGGCATTTTGGTGTGTCATGCATTCTGCCATCTTAGTTCTAATGTGGTATTTCACCGCTCTTTGCTTCATCCTTGAAAAACACAATAGGAAATATTTGTCCTATGGCTTGCAGTTACAACAAAGGCTGGAGCTGGGAATTTAATCCTTGTTCCTGAAAGAAATACCGCAGAGTCCCATGGGAAGAGAGGTAACTTTAGGGGCCCATCTAGTCATCCATTTTTGACTAGCCATGCCTGGATCAGCTGTCAGGGAATCTCAGATTAGCAGTGTGGGAGAATGTAAGCTTGGATCTACACAGAAGACATGACACTCGAATCTCCTCAGGTTACTGCAAGGGTCACCCAGGAACCAACTGGCTGCAAGTTCCCTGAGTATCCACAGAATATTTTATAGGTTGTGGGTCATGTACACAGGTGTGCTGATGGTACAAGAGGAATGGATACACTGCGAGATACAATGCAGCATAAGCAGAACAATATGAGATAACAGCAGAGACAATATTATTTATTTATTTATTAAAACATTTTTATGCCGCCCCATTTGCCGAAGCCTCGGGGCGGTTTAAAACAATAAATTAAAATAAATATAATCTTAAATTAATAATATAAGCATTAGATTAAAATACACAAATACAACATAAAATAAGCCGCCCTGGCCAGTTAAAATTAAATAATATTAACATTTAAAATGCCACTTAAATAAAAAGGTCTTCGCCTGGTGCCAAAAAACAAATAACGACGGTGCTAGGCGGACCTCTCTGGGGAGCGCATTCCATAACTTAGGTGCCACCACAGAGAAAGCCCTCCTCCGAGTACCCACCGTCCTAATTTCTTTCATGGAGGGTTCCCGGAGAAGGGCCTCTCCCGCCGATCTCAGGGGGCGGCTGGGCATATAAGGATGTAAGCGCTCCTTCAGGTAACCAGGACCCAAGCCATTTAGGGCTTTGTAGGTCATCACCAACACCTTGAATTGGGCCCTGACTTCAATGGGAAGCCAGTGAAGCTGATGGAGGACTGGAGTCATGTGAACGTAACGCCCAGTCCATGTCAGCAGCCTGGCAGCTCTAGCATGTGTCACTGTTGCGAGGCAGTCGTACTCCAGGTAGGGGAGCAGCTGATGGATCAGCTGAAGCTGGAGGAAAGCGCTCCTCGCCGTTGCTGTTACCTGAGCTTCCAGTGAAATCTCCGGGTCGAGGAGCACTCCCAGGCTGCGGACCTTGTCCCTAAGATTGCAACCCCATTCAGGACTAAGTTCAATTCACCCTCTCCAAAGCCCAATCCGCCAACCAACAGGACCTCCGTCTTGTCTGGATTGCGCTTCAGTTTATTGGCCCTTATTATTCAAGGT
Organism: Varanus komodoensis; assembly: GCF_004798865.1. Lineage (NCBI taxonomy): Eukaryota > Metazoa > Chordata > Lepidosauria > Squamata > Varanidae > Varanus > Varanus komodoensis. The sequence continues at coordinate 1,486,462 of NW_025336554.1, forward strand.
TATAATGATGCAGGTGATTGGAGAGTATTGACAAGGCAAATAGCAGGGCCACATGACTAGTAAGAGATCCCAGGTGTGGGTTTTGATCCTTGGGGGGAGCTGATAACATCAGGACAGGAAACCCTACTTAGGTCTGTTCTCAGCAGCCCATGAGCTGATGAGATACAAAGCTTTGATGTCTATAACACAGAAGCTGAGGAATGTAAGGAGCAGCTGGAATATATAGCAAGAGGCACATGTATGCATTCCAGAGAGGATTAGTGCTGCGACATTGTAGCAACTGCCTTTGGCAGGTGGAGAGCTTCAATCTCTGAAAGAAACAGTTGAACCTCTGGTGCTGCCATTTTCCCAGGAACAGGCAGTTTGGCTAAAAAGTTCTAGTTCTTTCCAGGCAAGTGCAGGGTGACACTGCTGTTTGTTTTTATTCCACTAAGGCACACATAAGTCACCTTTTCGTAATATGATTGATTTGGATTTTTGTAACCCAGCACACAGACATTATTGCTTGCTTTTCTCCAGCAGGCTTTTCTACGTCCCCCAGTCCAGGTCCATCTCCTCTATTTCCTCCTGTTATCTACCTGCTGTTTTCAACACTTCAGTCTGTTCCACCCAGACAGCTGTCTCCAGAAGAGGAGTTGCAACAAGTGCATCACAGCAACATTAATTCTGACTGTGTTGAAGGGGTTACAATGGATGGCAATGGATGTAAGGCATCAACCTGAAAGAAGCCTGATTCTAGTTCCTTATGTCCTGTGAGTTGGGGTGGCTCCATGGAAAATAGTTTGGACATAGATGGGCTACTTGATACTCTTCCTATGCCTCCCCTAAGTTTCTACTCAGAAAAGCCGTCCCAAGGCTATTGTGAGCCGCCTCGAGGCTTTGGCAAATGGGGTGGCATAGAAGCCTTCTAAATAAATAAATAAATAATAATAAATAAAAGCAGGGGCAAGGGGCAAGGGGTGCAATGAAAGAAGGAACCTCAGCTGGCAGGGTCAGAGATGGAAATGCAAGAACTGGTTACACAGGCAGGTCAGGCAGAAGATACTGGAGAAGGGAGCCCACAGAAAAACTTCTCAGAAATGCTAATGTAGTGTATGCCTGCAGAATAAGAGAAAAGCAGCATGTGACTGACTCCTGGCCTTGGATAAGAAATGAACTTGCTGGAAAACAAACACACAAACTTTGGGATATTGAATCAGCCAGAAAAAGAAAACCAAGGATGTGCTGCTGACCACTCCATTGCAGTTTGGGCAGCAGCAACATCTCCAGGAGCTTGCATGGAGCTGCAGAGAAACTTAGGGACAGCATGGTCACCTCCAGTATTCTGTTTGAGCAGGTATGATGGCCTGAACTGAAGCTGGACACTAGCAGAAGAATGCCACTTCAATGCTTGTAGCACCATGCAAATCAACTGGTGCCCAAAAGCCCTGTTTTGGGTTTTTTTCCACCTTCCCATAAGGTACACCTAAAAGAGCAAGATTCTCAAATCCGAGAAGAGTAGGTGCCTGGAATGAGAAAAGGAGAGCTGGTAGTTGTGGATTGGACATAATTAATTCCTCTCTGAAACACTCTAGTATAGCTCAACTGGCTTGAGTATAAGCAGCAGTTTCTACCATCTGAAGTTTCCAGATTGCCTTCTATGACAAGCCCATATAGGGAGTGCTACGATAGAGCATTGTGAAGGTAACTCAGGAAGGAATATTGTTAGGTTCTGATGTCTGAAGGAAGAATGAGGTTGGCAAAGCAGATAAAGATGTTTAAAAGCAAGAATACTTGTGTAGGCCCATGAAAAGAGAATCCAAAATCCCCAGGAAGTAGCCAGTTTCAAACATACATAGACAGATAGCCTGATGAAGAATTCTGGACAACTCAACAGCTTGTACAGCCATTTCTGGTCATTTCTAGAATTCATTTGGTTCTTAATAAAGGTGCTGCTCCCAGTTCACACTGGGTCCACAGCACAGAAGGAAGAGAGAATTAAATTGCGCTCCTATACACATCTGTTAAGGTGCTTCAAGGAATTTAGTATGAGTGGGAAGATTCCATTGGCTGGGGAGGGGAAGAGTAAAAACCTGCAGAGGAACAAATAACCTTCTATGCCCATACACTGTGGTCCCAATCCAAATTGGATTGGTTCATTGGCTTTACTTCAGATTAGAACCATAAACACCTGCGGATTCATAATGAATGCTTTGTGTAGCCTTATAGTACTGTACCCCTTTCTGATGATTCATGCTAATGTCATGCATGCAATTAATAGAAATTCTGTGCTGTGCATAAAGTGTGAAAGGGAACTCCTGTTTTAAGTGTCAACATATCTGATGCAAAATAGCTGTATTCTCTGTTAATTCTCTGAAGGGCATTTCTGTTACTACTCAGCATCCCTGCAGATTTCTCATGAACACAGTCACTCCAATAGGCTGTGAAGGACAGTGGCAATATATGCATCAATCTTTATTCATAGGGATAAAAAAGGACAGCACGGCTCTGAGGGAGTGTACATTTGTATTCTCAGTGCTCTACATGGGAACAAGTGAATTTGCATCAGGAGCAACATTTTGTCCTGCTCAGCATGGAGGAATTTGGAGTGGTGTTTCTAAGCTTGTTCCTCCAAATAGGAAGCAAGGCTGATGCTGAAAGATGCAAGAACCATGAGCCACAGCCTCCACTTCATGAGTATCCACATTTGGATGATCTCATGATTGGTGCCATTGCTTCTCTGTCCTTCATCGTTCCTGATCCTTTAAGCTTCACTGGACAACCCGCACTTGCATTGCTGGATGAACTTCTGTAAGGAGTTAATATTTTGGTTTTGCTTCAAATATGTTCCTTTCTTTGTTTATCTGCTTGTCACCAGAATTTGTTGTAGGAGATGCAGCCTGTGAACAATTGTTTGGGCAGTAGAGGAATTTCATATTATTAAGGTCATGTGCAAACTTTATAATCTGCATAGCCAAAGGGAACATTTTTTAATTATCTAAACTTATTAACAATTATTTTTGTTCTTGTATATTCAGTGATTTCCTCTAATTATTTCTGTATTACACATGTTTCTCCACGATGAGTTTTCTTCCTCTTTTGTTTCTCTTACTAGCTATGTAATTCATCCCTCCCTTTTTATTCTGCCCTCTTTTATGGAAACTGCATAATGCCAGCATTAAAAGGATTGGATCTACTCTTCTGAGGAAGAAGACTTTCTACTCTTCCTTCCCAAAGCAGTCCCTCTAGACCCCTACTAAATGTGATAATATGTGGCAGGCTGGGCAGAGGTGGAACCCCAAAATCTGATGAAGGGATTCTACCATGTGTGAAGCTCTTCCTGTCAAGGAAATTCCTTGCTTTTAGGGAAAGCAGATACAGGATCCATGCAAGACAAGTATTCCTTGTTTGAATTGGAAACAATTGCATTACAGGTCTTTTCACTTGGAAGGTATTCCATTCAGAGTGGTGTACCCTGTATGCTGTGCATGGCCCCATCACAATCATTTACTGTTTTCATATATCTAAAAGATGTTCCTCCTGACTAGGACTACAATATGAACAGACAAATGTGACTTCTGATGCCCTAAATCCCAATGGCTGAACATATCCATCTTGATCAAATTCAGGGCAGTAATCTACCACTGTGCTTCACACCTTGCACAGGATTCTCATAAGCCCCTTCAAAGGGAAGTTGATGAGATTCTGCCACAGGGCTGATAAAATCATGACATAATAGACTGACACGTTTCACTTGTGATTACTCTCTGAGTTACTATCCGTGGAATCACAGCATTCAACTTCTTGACCATGTCAAAGTCAGGAAATGGTCTATTCATAAGATGAATATCAATATTGTCTGACTGTGTTATCCTCATGTAGAGCAAGGTAAGGCAGATATGAGGCTGAGATCATGATGATGATGCTAAAGTTGATGGTGCAAGAAGTGCGAGCTGCTTATAAAATTCTGTGTGAGGAACATTCTAATACAGGAGATAACTTTCTTGCTCCTAGTGTGGTGCCAAAGAATTACCAGCATATCCTGGCTTTGACATTTGCAGTGCAGGAGATCAATGACAACCCTCTCATCTTACCCAACCTCACCTTGGGCTTCCACATCTATGACAGCTACTTCACGGCCAAGTGGACCTATCAGGCCACCTTGCTACTGATCTGTGCAGCAGGGAGATTAGTTCCGAACTACAAATGTGACATCCAACAACACTTGATAGCAGTCATTGGGGGACTGGATGCCCAGATCTCCCTTCATGTAGCAACTCTTTTGGATACCTACAAGATCCCACAGGTGGGGAGCATGTCTTTAGATGGAAATGGGGAATGGGAGTCTAACATTTTCTTCACTTTCACATTCTTCTTTCGTTTGTGCACTTGTGCAATAGAGAAGAAGATTTGTATTTTGGAAATACTCATATTGTCTGTCTCCTTTGGATGAACAACAATATTAAAGGGAAAGCAAACAATGGGGAGTGAGGGGGAAATCTGCTGCAGCTCTGTTTATGTGGATGTGGATCTAATAGAGGAGGCAGGCAGAAGCTCAAACCACATTCACGTGAACTTCCCATTCTGTTTTCAAAAGCCATGTGTTCTCCTTATTTCCTTGTGTCTTGCTCTAGCCATCCCTAGCCATAGCTGGGAAGGAGAGGGCTCCGCATTCCACCCCCCACCACCCATGCAGGAGGCTCTGCATTCACCATGAGCCTGGATCATTGAGCATTGCAGGAAAGCAGGAAGTATGTTGTGGATTGCTGTGGGGAGATAGGAGAGAGGAAGCAGGTAGCCCTTTTTTGAATATCACATTGGCTTGAAAAATAAATTTCATTATTTTATTTTGAAGATATTTGGGTGAAATATGTAATGCAGGAAGGGGGAAGGTTGCCAGTTTTATAGAGAGATGATAGAGATTTGATTTCCAGATTTGATAGCAGCTCATGCTTCAGTGCAGGGAATACTTTTTTTTTTTTTTTTTTTTTTGTGCAGAGGACATAATTTCCCATGTTGACCTTGCACCTAATAATCCTTAATATTCATTGGATCATTCCCTCATTTAATAAATTATTTTCTGGAAATTAACATATGGATGAAGTGGATTCTCTGTGCCATCTTTATGCCTGAAAGACAACCACTATGAAACTGATATGGCACAGGAGAGCACCTATCCATCAGACAATAGAGGACCTTAAAATATTTTGAGACATGAATAGGATGACGTGCATCAACACTGCCTACAAATGCATACTTCTTTGGATATTTGAGACATTTTTGCCGAAGACTGAGAATTAATCCAAGGAAGTAATATGTTGGTCATACAAATCCATGCAGACAAAAGCACTCACACAAGCACTTATATACATATAGTGGGAAAGCAGGAAGGCCAATGTTGCCACATAGGAGACACCTTTTCAGGCACAATCACAGTGCCCACCTGTGCCATGACACACTGGGGATCTGTGGGTGATAAGGATGAGAAAATTGTTGAGTGTCTACATGCAAATGTTTTGAAAACGTTGATGCTGCTACAAGAAAGTCTGTACTATTTTGCATTTCTTCCTCTCCTTCTTGCATCTCCTTAGCTGATATATGGCTCTGCACCAGTGATGAATGATAAAACCCCAGGCCTTTCCTTCTACAACATGACTCCCAGGGAGTCCCTTCAGTATGCAGGCATTCTCTCTTTGCTGCTGCATTTCGGGTGGACATGGATTGGGATAGTCATTATGGATAATGACAATGGGGAGCGATTCCTGCAGATGGTGGTCCCATTGTTTTCCATGAGTGGTGTTTGTGTTGCCTTCATCGAAAAGATCCCTGAACTAGCTCATGGCAGGGATATGAAAAACATCATGGAGAAGGGGGCAAAAATACGTGATAATATTGCGGACAGCACAGCCAATGTATTGGTGGCCAATGGAGAATCGTATTCCATGGCATTTTTTAGATTCTTACCATATCTCTCAGAACGAGGCTATGTGGAAAATACACCAATTGGTAAAGTAATAATTTTGACAGCTCAGGTGGAGCTCACGTCATTTGTCTCTCAAAGCAATTGGAACATAGACTTTTTCCATGGTGCTCTTACTTTCACAATTCAATCTAATGATGTCCCAGGATTTCAAGAATTCCTTAAAGCACAAGACCCTTCCAGTCCAAAAGGAGATGGTTTTCTTAGGTCCTTCTGGCAAAACGCTTTCATCTGTGTATTTCGAGATCCATTTCTGGGCAATGCAGATGGGAATATGTGCACTGGGGATGAGAAGTTGGAGAGTCTTCCAGGGTCATTCTTTGAAATGAGTTTGACCGGCCACAGCTACAATGTCTACAATGCTGTCCATGCGGTGGCCCATGCCTTGCATGCCATGACTTTATCTAGTCTGAACAACAGAGGAATGGTGACCAGAGGTGGACTGACATTTCAGAGCCAAGTACAGTGGCAGGTATTGTGCTTAATACCCTCATGTGAGAGAAACACAGCTTTGTAGATTATGCATCGGTATATAGCACGGGAACTCATTCTGTTCATATTTAAACTAGATGATCATGGATGCCTGTTCTTAGAACAAAGAGCAAGGATCTAGAACATATCTTTCTGTGCTGGAATATATAAAATAAGCTTCTTGTCATGAACTCTATTTGTAGAATGGCTAGAAAAATGACTGAAACCTCCAAAGAAATTTGATACTACCTTTGAATGAGAGAAGTATTAAGGCATTAAGGGACTATGAAAACAAACAATAAGAATAATGGCAGCCATCTGGTGCCAGCATTTCTCTCTGTGTGTCTGCAGATTCCTTTCACAGTTTTTCTAATGTCCTTCATTTTCAATCCAGCTCCATCATTTTCTGAAGCTTGTTTCATTTAACAATAGTGCTGGGGACCAGGTTTCTTTTAACCAGAATGGAGAGTTAGTAACTGGATTTGATGTGATCAACTGGATTGCCTCCTCAAACCAATCCTTTGGAAGGGTGAAAGTTGGTAGGATGGATGCCAAGGCTGCTGCAGTCCAAGCATTCACCATCAGTCCAGAAGCCATAACATGGAACAGTTGGTTTAATCAGGTCTGGTTCTTGGAGGATTGGCACAATCTACACATTTGAATAATAGTCTCAGTAGTGACATGTGTATTTTCTTTCATTTGACCATAATGGACCTAGAAAAATCTTCAATTGTAACTGTTTAGCACAGTATGTGACCCAGCGCATGAGATCCAAAAAGTGCATTAGATCCAATAAGCTTCCTCCTTCCTTCCTTAAATGAACCAGTTGAAGGAAAAATAAAATAAAATTGCATTAATTCCCCTTTTTAAAATATACTTAGGGCCTTAGCTCTTTTTTCAACTTAGCTCTATATCATTCTAACACAAGATAATATTATGCAATTATGAAGACACATTCAGATCCAGATGTAGTCATACATAGGAGAGAACACTGAATGGAAGAGAACGTATTTATAAATTAGTTATGATTAACATCCCACTGCTTTCAATGTGGCTTTTCATAGAATGACTGAAATTTGATACAGTCTACAGTAAAATGCACCATGCTCAGTTTTCTCTTTTGTAATATGTGCTCTTTCATTATTCCTTGACTGTGGAATGGGTGAAAATGCTGTTTTACATATTGTTTTACTAAAAATAACAGGTGCCTTGTTATTGAAGATGGAAAGAAAAGGTGATCAGAACAGCAAGCTCTCAATTAGTGTTCCCATCTCTTATTTCTCTGACACGCTTCTCATTCTTCATAGCATTATGGCAGGAAGGTGGCAATGTATGGTGGGTTTTTTTGCTATTTTAATATGCAACTGACAATTTCATTTCAGTTTTACATTTGGGTAAAAATATTGAAATCTTCAAGTTCTTTCATATTTGAGATGGAAATAATAGGATTTTAAATATTCAGATATGGAGACCATCACTTCTATTAACCCAACAGTAATACTGAGTTGAATTGATCTATCTATTTATCCATCGATCTATCTATTGATCTATTACCTGTCAATCTAAGTATCAGGTTCATATCCCATTTAAAAAAAAAAAAAAGAACACCACAGAGTGGTTTATATAGTCAAGATTAAGATGAGCTTCAATTCCAGCATTATCACAGGAAAAAGAAAGTCCCATCTTAATCTTCTTTTGATTGGTTTCAATATCAGATAGGCACACCACGATCCAACCATATCTTAATGAAATTGCATTTGGAAATGAGGGAGGAGGGATATAAAGCAATTCCATTTGTGGCAAATCATGTGAACAACGAATGTTATCCTTGGAAAAATGCTTGCAAATTTGAGGATTCATGAGGCATTTTAAAAAAAGAATCATATTTTAATGCTCACTGAAAAATATGTATCTCTTGAAAAAAGAGTAACAGTACACACTTTGGGGGGTTTTTTGAGAAAAGACATAAAATGGATAGCTCACCAATTCAAAGAAGCAGAAAAACATGTCAGAAATGGGAGCACATTGAAAAGTGATTTTGGGAGAATTTAGGGAAACGAAAAGCAGTGCTTTTTCCAACCCCAGGAGGAACTAGGTTCATCACACCATTCATATGGAATCTTGATCCCCAAATTTTGCACCAGTTCTCCATTCCATTTACAAGCAGATGGCAAGCAGACATGCAGTTTCCCTGTATAACACAGTCATATAGTTTCAACCTTACCAAAGTCCCACAGAGCACATTTATGGAAAGCAGATCCTGGAGAGCTTAATAACTTACAAAGAGATTGCTTAACTGGAAGTATACTGATGAGTAATTCTCATGATTCTCATTCTCCTGCTCCTCTGATGACATAGGCACAGCCTCTATCTGCATGCAGTGAGAGCTGTAATCCTGGTTCTAGGAAGAAGGTCAAGGAAGGGGAGCCATTTTGCTGTTACGATTGCATCCCATGCCCCAAAGGGAAGATTTCAGGCAAGAAGGGTAGGCATTAGAATGTACATTTTTCTAAATATATGTGATAATGCTGTCATTGACTTAATAACCTATCATAGTCTAAGTGACCCAGCAGGCAAGCTGGGGAAACAGCCAAAACTTGGACTGCTTTGTTATTGCATTCTGGTCCTTTCGAAACTGTAGCCAATACAAGCAATGGCCTGTTTTACCGAATAAGCCAATTATCACTGCTTCCTACACATGTGTGGTATTTGACTCTGCAGATGCAAACTGAAATGGATGAAAGTATCCATCCATCCATCCATCCAGGTTGATGGCACTGAGTGTTTAGTTCATAGAACTCTAGGTCTAAAATTACTGTGTATCCAGCCATAATGGGATCAGGAGAGAGGGACACATTGAAGGCGCCCTGTTCCTTAACCTCCATGGAAGTCCCACCAGGAAAGTATGCTTGCTCTCCTGGTTCCTTTATTGCGACTCACGGTTTCCCATTGTGACTGCACTTCCTGAAGTACCCAATCCCTGCTTGGTCCCTTCCTCCTCCCTGGATCTAGCATAAGGTGCAGCATCCTGATTGGTGTGGCAGGGAATTATGCCTGCCATACATGGGCTTTCTCCTCACTGCTTCTCTCAGGCTGTCAGTTCTCTGGGGCTCTCCAACATGCAGATGTTTCCAGGCTTCCTCTTCTGCCTTTTTCCTTCCTTTCATTTTCTCCACTTCTCTCTAGTTTTCCTCCTTTTCCATCCCACCTTTCTGGTATAGCCTCCTCCTTCATTCCTACATCTCAACAGCCATTCCAGTGAACCCAGCTATCCCTGCCCCATCATTAATCCCACCCAGCTGTGAACACACTTGAGCATCCCAGCACTCAGAGTAAGGTGCCTTCTTCTTCCAAGAACATTCCTGACCATGCGCCATCACCATCAGCTCCTCTCTGCTGGATGCCAAAGGAAGATGGGGGAGGCCCTCTGCCTCTTCACACTGCCCCATGAAAGGGTCTTCATCCTGAAAAGCTTTAGGGCAGGGCAATAATTCATGGTCCTCTCCCTGCAGGAAACAGCTACTATATTTGGCTGCTGCAGTTATGGGGATGGGTGGGTGGGTGTCCTTTTGATTTGGTTTGCAATAGGAAATTTGCAGTTTCATCAAATTTGGAGGGGAGAGCACTTGAGATTTTGCAAATATGGATGGAATGAATAATGGATTCTCTAGACTGACTCAAAAATATTATATTTGAGAAGTTGATGAGCCTTTTGATTAGACCAGTAGAACACATAAGAACATAAAATCACTGTGTATTCAACCAAGTGAGTCATGAATTAGGGCTTCCCCCAACTTTCTCCTATGAAAGACTCATGATTTCAGCAGCTCCATGGCAGGTCGATTCACAATGGTCCCCTTCATGCTGGAAACAGCTATGGAATTTGCTCATGCAGAATGTTGGAATTTTTATTCAATTGGTCTGTAACAGCATATGAGTGATTTCTTCATATTCATAGTGGAAAATGCCTGAGATTTTACAAATGTGGATACAATGAAACTAATGGATTCTCTACTCTGACTAGAAAAGAATTCATCTGAGAAGTTGATGGGGCCTGTTGGTGGGACCTGTACAATCCTGAGAATATGCTTGTATTTATCTTTCCTCAGATATGACTTACTGTTATTCATGTGAAGATGAAAAGTACCCAAGCAAGCACCAGGATTTCTGCATCCTCAAGTCTGTTAACTTCTTTTCTTATGAAGAACCTTTGGGCATCATTTTAACCTCTTTCACTATTCTCTTCTGCTTGATCACGGCTTTGGTGCTAGGAATTTTTCTGAAGCATCACGAGACGCCCATCGTCAAAGCCAACAACCGGCACCTCACCTACACTCTCCTCCTCTCCCTCCTGCTCTGCTTCCTCTGCACACTGTTCTTCATTGGTCAGCCACACCAGGTGACATGTCTCCTGCGACAAACTGCTTTTGGCCTCATCTTCTCAGTGGCTGTTTCTTGTGTGCTCACAAAGACAGTCATGGTGGTTTTGGCCTTCAGGGCCACCAAACCTGGATGCACAATGAGGAAATGGATGGGGAAGAGCCTGGTCAACACCCTCCTTCTTTCCTGCTGTCTTCTTCAGGCAGTCATCTGCCTGATCTGGTTGGCAACTTCTCCTCCTTTTCCAGATATTGACATGCATTCAGTGGCTGAAGAAATCATCCTGGAATGCAATGAGGGATCCATGATGATGTTCTATTGTGTCCTGGGCTATCTGGGCTTCCTGGCAATGGTCAGCTTCATGGTGGCTTTTCTTGCCAGGAGGCTGCCGGACAGTTTCAATGAGGCCAAGTTCATTGCTTTCAGCATGTTGGTCTTTTGCAGTGTGTGGTTATCCTTTGTGCCTTCCTACCTGAGCACCAAAAGGAAATGCTTGGTGACTGTAGAGATCTTTTCTATCTTAGCCTCCAGTTCTGGCTTGCTGGTTTGCATCTTCTTCCCCAAATGTTACATCATTTTGCTGAGACCTGAGTTGAACAAGAAGGAACATCTAATAAGGAGAACAACTTGAAAAATATACCTTCCTACACACTTTGCTGCAGCTTGCAATTCATCTATTTATCCATGTCTTCTTTTGTTTTGTGTTTTTGCCAAGGGCCATGCTTTTTTACACAATTTGTCTTTAAGAGTTCATCTTGTGATCCCTAAAGTTTTTCATTTGCTTCTTATTTTGACAAAGCTCCACTGAAACACGTGGCCCTGTTCCTCTGACCATTGTGCTGGTGGACTGAAAAGAGTCCCTCACATGCAAATCAATCATGATACATCATTTTTATTTTCCAGAGGTACTTGAGGAAGGCCAGTTGCTGCTTTACTTACATGGAGTTTGAGCAAAGCTGATTGCTTCAGAAAGGAAAAATAAACTAGCACATGTTAGACACCTAAGCATCTTGTATGCACAGTTGGACTCCTGCATCAGGCTTGTGAGAGGTCAGCACTTTGAGAGCTTCTACAACTAGATCAGATATCATTTTGCTCAGAAGGTGGGCTTTGGAGCTTTGTGTCATTTCATCCCTGAAAGGTTTTTATGTTTAGCTCAACTTGAGTGTGTGCAGCATCCCTAGTGCAACTGACCTTTGGTCACCCCTCAGCCACTTTGGGATTTCTTCCAGAGGGAATCCAAGTCATCCCTCTTCCTTCTCTTCCTTTCCAACTCTCCATCTGTACTTCTTGCTACCCCTCAGGCCTTGGGGATGAAAGTCTGAGCAATTAAAATAGAAGAAAAGCTGCCAATTCAGCTGATTATCAGGTAAAAGATTGTTATAAAGAGACTTTATACAACGCCAATAGTGATACCAGGCAATTTTAAGTGGGAAAAAAGTGTGATATATCAAACAAATTTTGAAGATATTTGGAGACTGTTTATTGAAAATGTACATAATTGTCATGCATGAAGCTCCGACAGAAACAGTGACTCATGACGAGACCTTGCACTTGGCACCCAGTGCCCAAGAGTTGACACCACAACCCAGTGCAGGGACGGCTGAGCCAGCTACTGCATCTTCCTCTGAGCCCCAGCACGTTGAGCAAATGCCTGGACCTTTATCAGAGACAGAGAGTCATGAGAAATAGGGAGCTGCAACTTCTACTCAGCAGGAGACAGAGCAAACTGCCTCTTCCACCCTGATGCTGATCTCCCTGAGCCAGAAACAGAAGACACGATAGGTGTGGATTTTTCAAGAGCCCAGAACAGATGTATTTTATGCCGATTTGAACAACTACAAAGTAGACAGTGTAAGAGGGAGGAAAGGCGTGACTTGTAAGAATGATCCCACGTGGGCTCAGGAAGAGAAGCCATTATAGGGCTGACATCTGCTTAGCAAGGACCGCTATTAGGGAACTTACCTATAGAATTGTAAATCTTGTAGACAATTAGCATTAAAGGACTTTAGTTTCATTGCTCTAGAATGTGTGGAATGTTTACATACCGGGCTGCCTCTCAGGACAGTAATACAGGGAGAAAGAAGTGAGCCATCACAAGATGCAATGAAGTTCTGGAAGGGGAGTTGGAGTGGAGCAACTTGAATGTTTTAATGATTTTACAATACATAGCATGCATCTCTTGGTGGTGATGTTATTTTTGTACTGTTTCAATATGTTTTTCATCACTATATTATTTGTATTGTTTTATATTTGTGTAATTCTGAGTATTGTTTTTGCTAAATTAAAATTCAATAAAATGGGAAAAAGACAGAATAGTGGTGGGAAGGGTTAGTGTGCTATAGATTGAGGAGGGAGGGTAGATTCCTTAATTACTTTGTGGACAGAGGCACTGAGTTACAAGGGGTGAAATCAGGACTGACCCCAACTAAAGGGGACCCGAACAATTTGTTTTATTCTTAATAACGGTGATGCTCCCAGTTCACGCTAGAACCACAGCGCAACAGGAGAAGAGAATTAAATTCTCCTCTCATACACAGTTGTTAATGTGCTTTCTGGAATTTAGTGTGAGTGGAAAAAATCATTTGGCAGGATAGCAAGAATATTGCAAATCAAAACCTGTAGAGGGACAATTAACCTTCACTGCCCATACACTGTGGTCCCAACCCAAATTGAATTGGTTGATTGGTTTTACTCCAGGGTTTTATTTATTTATTTATTTATTTAGAAAATTTCTATGCTGCCCCGTTCGCGGAAGCCTCGGGGCAACTCACAAGTAAATCAATTAAAATTCTATAAATTAACAATGTAAAACAAGTTAACAATACAAAATAAGTCACCCTGGCCAAAGAATAAAACAAATAAATACTATTAACAGTTAAAATGACATTTGAATAAAAAGGTCTTCACCTGATGCCAAAAAACAAATAACGACGGTGCCAGGCAGACCTCTCTGAGGAGCGCATTCCATAGATTGGGTGCCACCGCAGAGAAAGCCCTCCTCTGAGTACTTACCTCCTAATTTCCTTCACGGAGGGTTCCCAGAGAAGGGCCTCTCCCGCTGATCTCAGGGGGCAGGTGGACATATATGGACATAAGTGCTCCTTCAGGTAACCAGGACCCAAGCCATTTAGGGCTTTATAGATCATCCCCAACACCTTGAATTGGGCCCGGACTTCAATGTGAAGCCAGTGAAGCTGATGGAGGACTGGAGTCATGTGGACATAACGCCCAGTCCCCGTCAGCAACCTGGCAGCTCTACTTTGAACCAATTGAAGTATCCGGACCCTCTTCAAGGGTAGCCCCATGTAGAGTGTGTTACAGAAGTCAAGGCGGGAAGTCACCAACGCGTCTGTCACTGTTGCCAGGCAGTCATACTCCAGGTAGGGGCGCAGCTGATGGATCAGCCGAAGCTGGAGGAAAGCGCTCCTCGCCACTGCTGTCACCTGAGCTTCCAGTGAAAGCTCTGTGTCGAGGAGCACTCCCAAACTGCGGACCTTGTCCCTGAGAGGGAGTGCAACCCCATTCAGGACTAGGTTCAATTCACCCTCACCGAAGCCCAATCCGCCAACCAACAGGACCTCCGTCTTGTCTGGATTGACCTTCAGTTTATTGGCCCTCATCCAGCCCATTATATTGGCCAGGCACCAGTTCAGCACAGCCACTGCCTCACCCGGATTGGAGGAAAATGAGAGGTAGAGCTCGGTATCATCAGCGTACAGATGATTCCACAGCCCACACCTCCTGATGACCTCTCCCAGCGGTTTCATGTAGATGTTAAACAGCAAAGGGGACAAAATGGACCCGTGTGGTACTCCATGGCATAGCTGCCATGGTGCAGAGCCATAGTCCCCCAGCACCTCCTTCTGGAAACGGTCATTGAGATAGGAGCAGAACCACTGCAAAGCAGTGCCTCCGACCCCCAATCCCGCTAGCCTATCCAGAAGGATACCATGGTCAATGGTATCGAAAGCCGCTGAGAGGGCCAGAAGAACCAACAGGGATGCACTCCCCCTGTCCTTCTCCCTGCACAGGTCATCATACAGGGCGACCAAGGCAGATTCAGTACTTTACCCGGGTCTGAAGCCTGACTGAACTGGGTCCAGATAAGCAGTTTCATCCAAGAGTGCTTGGAGTTGTCCCGCCACCATCCGCTCTAACACCTTGCCCAGAAACGGGATGTTGGCCACTGGTCTATAATTAGTGGCCATCTCTGGATCCAGTGATGCTTTCTTCAGGACTGGTCGGACTACCGCCTCCAGGGCAGGTACCCGACCCTCCCTCAGAGAAGTGTTAACCACTTCCAAGATCCAGATCCCAATCCCGTGCTTGGTTTTTTTTATTAACCAAGATGGCAAGGGTCCAATAGGCAAGTGGTGGGACTTACTCGTCCAAGCACCTTGTCCACATTATCAGCAATAACTGAAATTCATCCATTAATTTTGGACTAGACGGCGGCATTGGTATCTCTCCAGAAACCTCTGAGTCACTAGTGGAGTCCAGCTTGTGACGAATCTGAGTGATTTTCTCCCTGGAATGCTTGGCAAAGTCGTCACAGTGGGCCTTCGAGGGTGGAACCAGATCTTCCTTAGGGCCAGGATGAACCAGGCCTTGCACCACTTGAAAAAGCTCCACCAGACGGCATTTTGAGGAGGCAATGGAAACGGAAAAGAATTTCTTTTTCACCGCCTTCACCGCCACAGCATAGGCCCGATCATGGACTCTCAAGTGTGTTCGGTCAAATTCATCCCGTGATCTCCTCCACCTACACTCTAACCGTCTTGCAGCCTGCTTCATCACCCGCAATTCAGGTGTATACCAAGGGGAAGAGTGGGCTCTGCCCGGTGGAAGAGGACACTTAGGAGCAATCGTGTCAACAGCCCTGGTCATCTCCCCATTCCACAGTTCGACCAGAGCCTCGACAGGAGCACCAGTCTTGTCAGCCGGAAACTCCCCCAGGGCCTTCAGGAATCCATCCGGATCCATCCGGCTCCGGGGGCGGACCCACACAGTTGGGTCTGCACCCTTACAGAGGGAGAGGTCACTCTCGAGCACAAACCTCACCAGGAAGTGATTTGACCATGACAAGGGTGTCAGACAGAAGTTCCTCACCCTCAGACCACCTTCAGGAGGTTATGGTATAACCATAAACTCCTGTTGGATTCATACTGAATGCTCTGCATAGCCTCATTGTACTGTGTTCCTTTCTGAGTATTCATTTCCATTCCGTGCATATTTCTAATATAAATATCCTGCTGTACATCAATGTGAAAATCAACACGTGTTTTCATTGTCAACCCATCTGAGGCCAAATTGCCACAATATCTTTTAATTGTCTGAAGGACAGTTCTGTTACTACTCAACATCTGTGCACATTTCTAATGAACATTTGCCACCAGCCTTCACCAGTATTTTCTTGATCTGTCTCCACCAGCTCAGGCATCATCACTGTACTAGTGAAGTTACCTCACACCTGTTACCAGGTCAGAAGAGAACTTCTTGGTGAAGAGTTTGTCAAGGTCTTTTCAAACCCCACATAAACAAGGTCCACAGCATCACACTTTTCCATATGCTTATTGAGACTGTAATATAACACTTTAAATGGAATAAAGAGTAATTACCCTTGTAGAAGTTACTTTTATTCTTTCCCAGCAAGACTTAACCTTCTATATCCTTGAAATTTTTAAGTTTATGGTGAACCATTGAACCAACTTCTTGACATTTCCAAGAAGCCCCTTGGTTCTCATGCTTATCTGCTCAGACTGCCAAATCCACTTTCCCATATTCCTTCTCTCACCCTAAGATCTGTAGGAGAGGCCCTGCTCTGGGAACCCTCCCAGAAGGAGGTAAAGAGGGGGTATATCTGAGTAGGGCCTTCTCCATGGTGATGCCCCAACTGTGGAATGCACTCCCCTGAGAGGTTTGGCTCCAGGTAAAACCCTTTTAATTTACCTGTTATTTTAATGACTGAGGAATTTTAACTTGGTTTTATAATATTTCACAGTTGCATTTTGATTTTGATTATTTTGTTATGATATATGTTGTTTATTTATTGTTCTTAATATTGTAAGCCATCGTGGGATGATTTTCATGTAGGACAGGGTAGAAATATTTCAAATAAATAAATTCTCGTAACAGCTAAAATTCAATTTGGAGTATTTCATGAGGCCTACAGGTGTATACATTGACAGGGGTGTATTAGAGAGTTGGGAATAAATTCTGCTCTTCCCAGTCACCCACACATGCACACACAGCCTGATGATCAGTTCTGGACAACTCAACTGTTTGTACAATCAGGTAAAGAATTTTCTTAGACCTATAAAGGGATTGCTTCCAGTTTACACTGGGATCACAAGATGGAAGGAGTAGAGAATTAAATTCCCCTCCCATATGCAGCTGCTCATGTGCTTCGGAAATTTAGTATGAGCAGAAAGATTCCATTTGGCAAGGGCAGGAAGAATATTGCAAAGGGAATAGCAGAGGTAGGATTAACCTTCCCTTCTCTTCCCATGCACTCTGGTCATAATCCAAACTGGAGTTGTGTACATTAAAACCACAGTAAAAGAAAAATCTCCCATGGGGTTCATGCTTTATACAGCCTCATAGCTCTGCATTCTTTTCTAATGATTCCTTCCCATTTCATGCATGAAAAATAGCACCTGTTTTGAACTTCAACATACCTTACAACCAATTAATCTGTTCTCCTTTAATTGCTAAAAGGCAGTTCCATTGATACTGAACATCCCTGAAGATTTCTAATGAACAAAGGAACTCTACTGCATTGTCAAATATGGCAATATATACAGTGTTATTTAGTCATAGGGATTAATAGAGACAACACTGCTCTGAGGTAGCCTACATTTGTAATCTCAGGGCTCTGCATGAGAATGAGTGGATTTACATGAAGAACAAAGTTTTATCCTTCCACTACACATGGAGGAATTAGGAGTGCTGTTGCTAAACTTGCTTCTCCAAATAGGAAGCACAGCTGATGCTGAAAAACGCAAGAGCCATGAGCCCCAGCCTCCACTTCATGAGTTTCCACAATTGGGTGATTTCATGATCGGTGCCATTGCTTCTCTGTCCTTCATCATTCCTGATGCATTGACCTTCAGTGGAGAACCTGCACTTTCACTGCTTGATGAACTTGTGTGAGGAGTTAATATTTTGTTTTTGCATCCAGTTTGTACATTTGTTCTGCTTGTCTCTAGAATTTATTTTAGTAGATGCAGCTTGTGAACAATAGCTTGGGCAGTAGAGGAAGTTCATATTATTAAAGGCATATGGAAACTGTTATCTGCATGGCCAGAAGGAGGCGTTTTGGTGTGAATTTAAGCTTCTTTACAATAAGTTTACTTCTGCTTGGAACCATTCTGTTATTCTAGAATTTTTGGTTATTTACTCCACCAATTTCTTTCTTACACAAATTTCTTCAGGGTTACCTCTCTTTCATTTATGTCTTCATTATTACCTCTGTTCATTAACCTCTTTTTATTCTGCCAGCTCCTTTGGGAAATGCATAATGCCAGCATTCAGAGTATTGGATCAGCTCTTCAGGGGAAAAAGATTCTCCTGCCCTTCATTTCCACAGCAGCAGCCCCACTAGACCCCCTACTGAATGTCCTGATCCATGCCAGGATGGAAAGAGGGAGAACAGCAAATTTGAACACTGGCTGCATCCCAGGACAAATGTTCCCTGTTACAATTGCAAACAATTGCATTACATGTCTCCCTGTCACTTAGAGGGGTTTATATTGATTGTGGTGTATCCAGTCACACTAATTTTAACTGTTTTCACATACTAAAAAGATATTCCTCCTATCTGGGACTACTATGTGAACAGACAAATGTGTTTTCTAAGCTCCCAAGCTCCATGGACTGAAAATGTCCCCTAAGAGAAAATGCATGGCATGCCCCTGTGCCTCACACCCTGCACAGGATTCACATAAGCCTCTTCATTGGGAAGTTCATGAGACACTGCCAAAAGGGTAATAGCATCATGGCATTATGCACTGATGCACTTCATTTCATTGGAGTCTGGTGATTACTATCTGAGTTGACATTAATAGGATCACATTTTTCAATTCCATAACCACGAGAATGCCAAAGGAATGGTCTGTTTGGAAGATGAATGTGGCTATTGTGTGACTGTGTTAGCTTTGTGTTGGCTATGGAAAGCCAGAGATGAGGTTGAGATGGTGATGGTGATGCAAAAAGCAGTGTGAGCTTCTTACACAATTCTTTGTGAGAAACATTCTAATACAGAAGGTGACTGTGTTGCTTCTAGTATGGTGCCAAAGAATTACCAACATATCCTGGCCTTAACGTTTGCAGTGCAGGAGATCAATGACAACCCCCTCATCTTGCCCAACCTCACCTTGGGCTTCCATATCTATGACAGCTACTTCACGGCCAAGTGGACCTATCAGGCCACCTTGCTACTGATATGTGCAGCAGGGCACTTAATCCCAAACTACAAATGCGGTATCCAGCAACACTTGATAGCCGTCATTGGGGGACTGGACTCCCAAACCTCCCTTCATGTAGCAACTCTCTTGGATATCTACAAGATTCCACAGGTGGGGAGCATGTCTTTAGTTGAATATCAGGAATGGGATTCTTGCATTTTCTTCACATTCACGTTTTTCTTTCATTTGTGCACTTGTGCTTTGGATATGGAGATTTGTACATTGGAGTAATCATATTCTCTCTCTTCACTGAATGAGTGACAACATTGAAGGTGAAGCAAACTATGTGGGGAGAACGGGATTTCTTTTGGGACTCCATTCATTTACCTGGGCATGGATCTGTTCTAGGCAGAGGCTCAGACCTCATTCACATAAACATCCTGTTCCATTTAGAAATCCTATGGACACTCTTCATTTTCCTCCCTCCTCATTCCTGCCTTCCCTAGGAAGGGCAGGGTAGGACAGAGCTCTCCATTACTTCCTCCTTGCATTCAGTTTGGCTGACTCACCATTTCAGGAGAAGGCAGAGTGTGTTGGTGATTGAAGTGAGGAGACAGCAGGGTAGAAGGAGTCAGACTGCTTCTGAATATCACATTGGCTCAGAAAATAAGTTTCATCATTTTTAGTGGTTTTGGGGAAATAGGAATTGCAGGGAGGGGGAACTTTGGCCATTTTATGCAGATCTTAGCAGTGGTGTCTAACCTCTTTGGACCCCTGGACACATTTGGGAATTTGAGAAAGTGCTGTGCTGGGAACTCACCAAAAAATTTCTGAGTGGATGGCTCATTTGAAAAATGTCAGTCTTACTTATATTTCTTAAATTGAACCTCATTCAGTAAAAAATGTTGTTCTGCGTCTCTTGGACACTGCAATGTCTCCTTAATAATCAATTGCCCAATTTCTCATGGTCCAATGCAGCAAATACTTCTTTGCAACATATGCTGTTCAAATGCTAGCAGTCACTTTTTCTGTGTGGAGTGCAATTATTACACATTCATACTTTCCACTGAATAATCTTTAATATTCAGTGGATCATTCACTGGTGTTAAATAATTGAAATATTCCATGGAAATTATCATATGGATGAAATGTTATCTCTGGGCACTCTTGATGCTAAAAGATTGACAATACAAAAGGTTGGAGGTGAACCCTCATTTATAAGACAATGACTGAGGTCCATATAATATTTTGACATATGAATAGAAGGAAGTGTATTGACAGAGCCTGCAGATGCATATCTTTGGATATCTGGGACACTTTAATTGAGACCTAAGAACTATTCCTAGGCAGTTGTATGCTTGTCATAAAAGTCCAGGGAACACATGAACAAGGACACACACACACACGCACGAACATAGACACATAGTGGAAAAAATCTTACGATGTCCTATTTTACCATATTGGAGACCCATTTTCAAGCACCATTGGATGTACACCCATGTGCCATTACATCCATGTATTTTACTATGGTTGAAAAGACTGCTGAAGTAATATATGAAAATCTTTTCAAAACATCAAAGTTCCTATAGAAAGGTCCTCATTATTTGGCATTGCTCACTTTCCTTCGTGTATCTCCCTAGTTGATATATGGCTCTGCACCAGTGATGAATCATAAAACCCCAGACCTTTCTTTCTACAATATGACTCCCAGGGAATCCCTCCAGTACGCAGGGATTCTCTCTCTGCTGCTGCATTTCGGGTGGACATGGATTGGAACAATTGTTATGGATAATGACAATGGGGAGCGATTGCTCCAAATGGTAGTCCCACTGTTTTCTGAGGGTGGTGTCTGCTTTGCCTTCATTGAAAAAACCCCTGAACTTGGTCTTGGCAGGGATATGAAAGACATACTTAACAAGGGGGCAAAAATACATGATACCATTGTGGACAGCACAGCCAAGGTATTGATGGTCAATGGAGAATCGTATTCCATGGCATTTTTAAGATTCCTTCCATATCTATCAGAACGAGAACATGTGACAAATGCACCAATTGGTAAAGTGATAATTGTGACAGCTCAGGTGGAGCTCACATCACTTGTTGTTCAAAGGAATTGGAACACAGACTTTTTCCATGGTGCTCTTGCTTTCAAAATTCAGTCCAACCATGTCCTAGGATTTCAGCAATTTCTTAAGGCAAAAACCCCTTCTAGTTCAAAGGGAGATGGTTTTATTAGGTCATTCTGGCAACAGGCTTTCAGCTGTGTTTTCCCAGATCAATTTCTGGACAATGGGAATATGTGCACTGGGGATGAGAAGCTGGAGCGTCTTCCTGCAACTTTTTTTGAAATGAGCTTGACTGGCCACAGCTACAACGTCTACAATGCTGTCCATGTGGTGGCCCATGCCTTGCATGCCTTGTCTTCATCTGGTCTGAAGAGAAAAGGAATGGTGACCAGAGGTGGACAGATGATTCAGAACCAAGCACAGTGGCAGGTAATGCACTGAATAGTCTCATGTGGAGGAGAAATACATCTTTGTAGATAATAAAATATATCAAAATAAAGTAGAGACATTCATTGAATTCATCTTTGAACTAGATGATCACCATTTTTCTAAGCTCTTTCCTTTTCAATCCAGCTCCATCATTTTCTGAAGCTTGTTTCATTTAACAACAGTGCTGGAGATGAGGTTTCTTTTAATGAGAATGGAGAGCTGGTAACTGGATTCGATGTGATCAATTGGATAGTGTCCTCAAACCAATCCTTTCAAAGAGTGAAGGTTGGGAGGATGGATGCCCAGGCTGCTCCAGGCCAAGCATTCACCATCAGCCCAGAAGCAATAACATGGAACAGCTGGTTTAATCAGGTCTGATTCTTGGAGGATTGGCACAATCTACACATTTGAATAACCATCTCAGAAGTGACACGTGCATTTTATTTCATGTGATAGCAATGGACCTAGAAAAATACTTAAGTGGAACTGGATAGCAAAATATGTGATGCAGTGCATGAGACCCAAAAAGCTTCCACTCTGGTTCCTCTGCTGCTGAATTAAGCACATGAAATAGTTGATGAGATAATTTTATCATAAAATTTTATTAATTTGCTGTTGGTTTGAAAATAATAAAATTCATAATAGTATTTTTGGCTCAACTCTGCCTCTTTAAGAAACTAGAGAACATTATGCAATTATAAGCATATGTTCGGACTGGGGTCTAGTCATACTTAGGGGTGTACAATGAAATAAACAAAACTGAAATTAGTTATGATTAATGTCTGGTTAATTTCCACGGGTGTGCTCTAAGAATGACTACGATTTGACCAAGTACATTGTAAAAATGTACCATGTCCAGTTTTCTCTTTTGCAATATGTGTTATTTTATTATTTCTCTCCTCTTTTGGGGATGGATGTTGTTTCATTTATTTTATATAAGGTTTTACCAAAATTAAGAAGCATCAGTATATTTGAGATGCAAAGAACTTACAATTAAAACAATCTGAATGTGGAAGAAATGGAAACTATCATTTTTGTTGAATCCTATGAAGAGATTTTGGTGCATACATCTCAAAAGTCCAAGTGTGAATCCAGCCAGTTCTCAGTTTGCTTCTGATCTGTAATAGCAATTTTGCAGGGATGTGAACTGCATGTTCCTTTTCTTTTTGGCTATGACAGATAAATGACAATTTCATTTAAGTCTAATTTTTGTTAAGAAATTATCAAAGTCTGAATCACAGAGAATATTTATGGTAAAGCATCTCCTGGAGAGGTGGAAACTTACAAAGAGATTGCAGAACTGGAAGAATTCAATTGAATAAATTCCATGATTCTTATTTTCCTCCTCCATTGATGACTTAGGCACAGCCTCTATCTGTGTGCAGTGAGAGCTGCAATCCTGGTTCTAGGAAGAAGGTCAACGAAGAGGAGCCATTTTGCTGCTATGACTGCATCCCATGTCCTGAAGGGATGATTTCAATCAATAAAGGTAGGAATTTGAATACACATCCATGCCAAATATATTTGGTAAAATCAAGAAAGGGTGTTTAAAAGAGCTTTCTTCAGGAATTCAAACATGATCTAATGGAGCAAGTTGGAATCAGGTGGAAGATGCTGGATAGTCAGGGAGATAGGTGTGCGTAAACATGTGGGTGATTGTTTGCCACTGTTGTTTCAAATGACACAACTGCAGTGGATTCTAAATATTCAGAATGGTTGGCTCATTCAAATACTGAACCATACGGTTTAAAAGGTTGCCCTTGAGTACTGCACAGCTTATTCCATTGATGCAAAAACATCATAACTCATGAGTAATGAATAATGCATAATGAAGGCATTCTGGTCACAGGCAGTACATTTCTGTAATCAGAGCCCCAGTATCCTATCTCTATGTTTTAAAAGCAAAATCTTGCTTTAGTTCTGCATCTCCCAACATCCCTTAAATGAAGTCCAGCCTATTTCTGTGCAGGTTTATTCATAAAAAATCCCTTTCAGTTCAATAACACTTGTTCTAAGGTTGAGAATATCTATGATAGTGACCATAAACCCCCAAGACCCTGTTCACTGCATAGAGCATGCTCAGCTGCTTTCATCTGTGAATTAAGTCAGGATCAACTAGGTGTACGGCTGTGCATGGAATGGATACTTGGTCAGAGCTTTAGAATGTATGAGAAAATGCATATATTCATTCTTCTTCAGATATGCCTTTCTGTTATTCATGTGAAGATGAAAAGTACCCAACGAAACACCAGGATTTCTGTATTCCCAAATCAGTAAACTTCTTTTCTTATGAAGAACACTTGGGCATCATTTTGGCAGCTTTTGTTATTCTCCTCTACTTAACCACAGCTCTGGTGCTAGGAATATTTCTGAAGCATCATGAGACTCCCATTGTCAAAGCCAATAACCGGCACCTCACCTACACTCTCCTTGTCTCCCTCCTGCTCTGCTTCCTTTGCGCACTGCTCTTCATCGGCCAGCCACATCAAGTGACGTGTCTCTTGCGACAAACTGCTTTTGGCATCATCTTCTCAGTGGCCATATCTTGTGTGCTCACAAAGACGGTCATGGTGGTTTTGGCCTTCAGAGCCACCAAACCAGGATGCAAGATGAGAAAGTGGATGGGGAAGACACTGGCCAACATCCTCATTTTTTCCTGTTGCCTTCTTCAGGGTGGGATCTGTCTTGCTTGGTTGGCAACTTCTCCTCCTTTTCCAGATATGGACATGCATTCAGTGCCTGAGGAAATCATCCTTGAATGTAATGAGGGATCCATGACGATGTTCTACTGTGTCCTGGGCTATCTGGGCTTCCTGGCAATGGTCAGCTTCATGGTGGCTTTCCTAGCCAGGAAGCTGCCAGACAGTTTCAACGAAGCAAAGTTCATCACTTTCAGCATGCTGGTCTTTTGCAGTGTCTGGTTATCCTTTGTGCCTTCCTATTTGAGCACTAAAGGGAAATACCTGGTGACTGTAGGGATCTTTTCTATCTTAGCCTCCAGTTCTGGCTTGCTGGTTTGCATCTTCTTCCCCAAATGTTACATCATTTTGCTGCAACCTGAGTTGAACAAAAAGGAACATCTAATAAGGAGAACAGCTTGACAAATTTACCTGTCTGCACATTTTGCTGCAGTTTGTAATCTATCTGCATGCCCATTTTTTCTCCCTCCCCCTCCCCCTCCCTCTCCCTCTCCCTCTCCTTTTTTCTTTTGCCAAGGGAAAGTTTTGTGCACATAGTTTTTTTTTAAAGTTTTCATCTTGTGATCTTAACATTTTCCACTTTAGACAAAGCTTCACTGAAGTCAATGGCCTTGCTCTGTATGGAATGTCCTGCAGGTGGACAGAAAAGTGCCCCTCACATGCAAATGAACAATGACGTAGCATGCTCCCTTCATGGAGACTCTCCATTGAGGAATGCTAGTCACTTCCGTATTTCCATGGACTTTGAACAAAGCTCTTTGCTTCAGAAAGCAAAACAAAAGAAGGTCATAACCATCTGTTGTGCCTGACGTCTCGGCCGAGATGTCTAATTGCAAGAAAGAGACAGGAGCTGGCAGTGAGAGTTTGGCAATTAACCAAGGAGACTTATATTTGAGAACCAATGCTCAGACGGCCCAGACACAGCCTGACTCTCTAGCTGCTGAGCAAAAAACCTCTCCTCCACCTCATCCCTTGGCCCCTGAGCACAGAACCCCCCCACAGACCAAGGGGAAAGTGTCTGAGAGAGTAGCTCCCTCTGATTCTAGCTCTGGAATGCCTGAGAAAGAGGCCCACCCACCCCCCATCCCGGCTCCAGACCCTGAAGCTGCTGAACAGGGTTCAGCGAAAGAATTAGCATCCGCCTGAAATAGAAGAGCCTTGACACGACAGAACCAATTACGATGAAGGGACGAGGGTCTGTCACGCTGTCGGGCAGAAAGATGAAACAGGAAGGTTTGATACCACATGCTGCTTTCATAGTGAACTCAGAAAGAAGCAGAAACTGCAGCCGGTAGGAAGCTCGGTAGTGGAGCTTATCAGTTATGTTGTAAATCTTGTAGAATGTAGCAATAAAAGTTTATAGCTGATATACGGCCTGCTGTGTGAGTTAATTGAAACATGAGACCACCTCACGACACCATCTTCTAAGCACTTTGTAAGTGTCAGGAAATCTCAGTTTGCAGAACCAGGAGAATGTAACCTTGAATCCAAACTTAATCCATGTCAGCAGTGTATTGACAGGACAACCAGGTACACCTCTGACAGAGACAACACAACAGCGCTGCAGGGTAGGGAGCATACAGAACCAGTTATGAGTTCCCTGGCCGAAGAATAAAATAAATAAATACTATTAACAGTTAAAATGACGTTTGAATATAAAGGTCTTCGCCTGGCACCGAAAATAACGACGGCGCCAGGCAGACCTCTCTGGGGAGCGCATTCCATTGATTGGGCGCCACCGCAGAGAAAGCCCTCCTCTGAGTACTTACCCTCCTAATTTCCTTCACGGAAGGTTCCGGGAGAAGGGCCTCTCCTGCTGATCTCAGGGGGAAGGCGGGCATATATGGACGTAAGCGCTCCTTCAGGTAACCAGGACCCAAGCCGTTTAGGGCTTTATAGGTCATCACCAACACCTTGAATTGGGCCCAGACTTCAATGGGAAGCCAGTGAAGCTGACGGAGGACTGGAGTCATGTGAACATAACTCCCAGTCCCCGTCAGCAGCCTGATAGCGCTATTTTGAACCAATTGAAGTATCCAGACCATCTTCAAGGGTAGCCCCATGTAGAGCATGTTACAGAAGTCAAGGCAGGAAGTCACCAACGCATGTGTCACTGTCGCCAGGCAGTCGTACTCCAGGTAGGGTCGCAGCTGATGGATCAGCTGAAGCTGAGAGAAAGCGCTCCTCTCCACTGCTGTCACCTGAGCTTCCAATGAAAGCTCTGGGTTGAGGAGCACTCCCAAGCTGCGGACATTGTCCCTAAGAGGGAGTGCAACCCCATGCAGGACTAGGTTCAACTCACCCTCACCGAAGCCCAATCCGCCAACCAACAGGACCTCCGTCTTGTCTGGATTGAGCTTCAGTTTATTGGCCCTCATCCAGCCCATTACCTCTGCCAGGCGCCAGTTCAGCACAGCCACTGCCTCACCCGGATTGGTGGAAAACGAGAGGTAGAGCTGGGTATCATCAGCGTACTGATGATTCCGCAGCCCACACCTCCTGATGACCTCTCCCAGCGGTATCATGTAGATGTTAAACAGCAAGGGGGACAAAATGGACCCTGCGGTACTCCATGGCAAAGCTGCGATGGTGCAGAGCCATAGTCTCCTAGCTCCACCTTCTGGAAACAGTCATTGAGATAGGAGCGGAACCACTGCAAAGCGGTGCCTCCGACCCCCAATTCTGCTAGCCTATCCAGAAGGATACCATGGTCGATGGTATCGAAAGCCGCTAGAGGTCCAGAAGAACCAACAGGGACGCACTCCCCCTGTCCTTCTCCCTGCACAGGTCATCGTAAAGGGCAACCAAGGCAGATTCAGTACCATACCCGGGTCTGAAGTCTGACTGAAATGGGTTCAGATAATCAGTTTCATCCAAGAGTGCTTGGAGTTGTCCTGCCACCACCCGCTCCAACACCTTCCCCAGAAATGGGATGTTGGCCACTGGTCTATAATTAGTGGCCATCTCTGGATCCAGTGACGCTTTCTTCAGGACCGGTTGGACTACCACCTCCTTTAAAGGGGCAGGTACCCAACCCTACCTCAGAGGAGCGTTAACCACTTCCAAGATCCGGATCCCAATCCCATGCTTGGTGTTATTTATTAACCAAGATGGGCAAGGGTCCAATAGGCAAGTGGTGGGATGTGCTCGTACTTGTTCAAGCACCTTGTGCACATCATCAGGCCGCAATAACTGAAATTCATCCATTAATTTTGGACCAGACGGCTGCATTGGTGTCTCCCCAGAAACCTCTGAGTCACTAGTAGAGTCCAGCTCGTGACGAATCTGAGCGATTTTCTACCTGAAATGCTTGGCAAAGTTTTCACAGCAGGCCTTTGAGGGTGGAACCAGATCTTTCTTAGGACCTGGACGAACCAGGCCTTATGCATATCTTCTCAGGTGCAAGCCTTATTGAGTTCAATAGGGATTTGTTTGAATGTATAGAAATAAATACTGTGCTCCTGTACTTTCTGGAGACAGTCTAAGCAATAAGCATTTGCTAGAGTTAGTCAAGGAAAGCAGCTAAAGCAATCTACCTTGTGCTTCAAGGAAAAGAAACAGTGGAAGAACAATGAAAGCAAACGCATGAATTCTTCCTGCAAATTGGCAGAGTTACAGTCCAATTCCATCATCAAAGTTGTTTACTTTTGTTTTGTTTTCTTTCTATTTTTCTTTTATGTCCTATTCTCATCATGGGTCACTTGGTGTTCATCTAAGTGGAAGGGTATTATGACCATAATAATAATGGTAACAATAACGGTACATTTTCCTCAGGAATTCCACAGAGAATCCTTTTGAAAACCGTCATGATTTCCTTTCCCTTTGATTATCAAATTTAATTATTCCTTTAATTAT
Source organism: Varanus komodoensis (assembly GCF_004798865.1). Taxonomy (NCBI): domain Eukaryota; kingdom Metazoa; phylum Chordata; class Lepidosauria; order Squamata; family Varanidae; genus Varanus; species Varanus komodoensis. Next base: position 1,514,729 of record NW_025336554.1, read on the forward strand.
TTAATTGTCAGAAGGAATGTAATTTGTTCTTCTGCTTGGAAGAACTCCAATGGGATTTCAGTGACTACTAGCCAAACTCAGAGCAAAAAGCATGAAAGATGGTGTAAATACCATTTGAAAACCAGTTTAGGAGCAAAGGAGTTTTATACCCCATGGTTCAACTCAGGCCTATCACTGACCAGATTGACTTGCTGAAACCACAAAGACTTTTAAAAGATGGAGTTGTAGATAAAATAGATGCACCTTTGTCTTGAGTGAAGATTTGTACTTGTACCTTAGCATGAAGGTATTGCTAGTGCTGCTGCTGCTACTGTTTCCTCACATTGGATGCAAGACTAGCATGATTAAATGCATGATTTAGGATCCACATCCTCCACTTCGCAAGTACCATCAATCAGGGGATGTCCTTATTGGTGGCATTGTTTCTCAGACCTTTATTGTCTTGAGTCCAATGTCCTTCACTAGAAGACCACCACCAGTAGTATTTGAAGAACTGACGTAAGAACTTTAGTATTTTTCCTTTGGTTGTTTTTAATTCTAAAACCTCAGAAATGTGGTGCAGTAAACTAGGCAGAGGAAGACAATGTAATTAAGGAAGAAAATCTCCATTAAAAAAACACTGCACATTGCATGTAAGCTTGTAAACAGCACTGAAATATTTTAAATTCCTCTTACACTGGTTTCCTCTGCCACCTTCTGTCACACCATGTTTCTCGATGGTTGTTTTGTGGTATACCTCCTAACTGTATATAATCATATATTTCTTTATGCAGCAGTTTGTCATACTAAATATAAATGCAAGATATGGGCACATAGGAAGACATATTTTGAAAATCACAATCCTTTACTTGTCTACTCAGATGTAAGTCCTATGAATTCAATTGGGCTTATGCCTAGGAATTGAGAATAGGATTTCAGCCTAAATTACTTGTTTGGTGTCCAAGGGATAACTTTTAGATTCTTAAAAAAGAAGCAAACAATAAAAATTAAGGAAATTTAGTTTTCATTTCACTTCATCCAATCATGGAGATTCACTTAAATCCCCCTTCTCTAGTACCTCTGATGTTACCAACATTTCTGTAATATCTCTCAAATGAACTAAACGGAATTCTCAAACAAATATGTACAAAAAATGAATTTCAGGTTGCTCAGATAGATTCATCCAATTCTGAGGAGGTAGAAGAAAAAAGTGGGGTAGAGGTTTTGGAAGTTTCAAAGTTATCTAGTGAAGTTTCTGAGAGTGTGAGAACCAGCCCTTCTTGGAAAAAGAGGGAGACTTTGTGGAGCTGGATTGGGAGGGGATGTGTATGCACTGCCTTGATGGTCTGGAAAGACTAGATGAAGCAAGTTGATCAATTAACACACATCCAGAATTTCTGACATATCATCCACAAGTGGCAGGAGTCACCCTGATGGTGGAGTCTGAAGCTCCACTGTAAGAGAGGGAAGGAGGGGAAGTTTCATTTTGGATTCAACTCTTTACATGGGTTAAGACCTGAGTGAGATTCTGAATGCCCTGAAAACTGCTGTTCACCACTGGTCCCCAACCAAGCTGGCTGAGATGGAACAGTGCTGCTAGTAAGCAAAGAGAGATTTGAAGGTTCCAGATGCACTAAGCTAATGGAGACTTACCCAAGAAGACTTTTCCAAAGATTAATTGTTACCGTAGGAGTTTCTACTAAATATTGACTCAGGGGTTATTTCTCATTCAAGCATCAGATGTTGGCACTTTCCTTTGTTGTACACCTTCACAGGTGCAGACGTGCTAAGAATGCCTATCAAATCAATTTCAATTCCATATTGCAATACAGCAAAATGTGGAATAGTCAAAGGGTATTTGTGTGGATACTTCTGCAAGGCGTTGTATTAGGAATATTGTTTTCTGAAGTTGATCACTGAGATTATTTTGTCATCCCACCTTTGTGTAGAACATGTGTGGTATATCCTTCTGATATAGATTGCAACTCTTATTCTAGCATAGTGCCTAAGAAGTAACAGCATATCCTGGCACTGGTATTTGCGGTAAAGGAGATGCAAACCCTTGTCTCTTACCCAATATCACCTTGGGATTCCAGATCTATGACAGCTACTTAAATGCAAAGTGAACTTATCATGTCATAATACAGCTAATATCTGCACTGGAGAACTGTGCTCCCAACTACAAGTGTGGCCTTCAGAATAACCTGATAGCAGTTATTGGTGGACTGGATTCCCAAACCTCCCTTCATGTGGCAATTATCTTGGATATCTATAAAATTCCACAGGTTGGATGTGTGGGTGTGTGTGTGTGTGGGTGGGTGGGTGGTATGGGAAAGTAATTAATTATTTACAAGACTGACAGTTTACTACATAAAACCAAGAAAAAATCAAATAAGCAAGAAAATATTAAATGAAGCTGTTATCAGGAATACCTACATTTTCACAACCAGCAGAACTGCATTGTAATTGCATGCTGTGTGTTTTCAGGGATAAAATGTGTGCACTAAAAGGAATGATTTGGACATCATATTTCATGTGCACGCCATGTCCTTCATGCAAGGAAAAACAGCCTTCATGGTTGATTCAGAAATGAAGCAGAAAATTTATGTGAATAGGGCCCATGAAAATCCTGGACCATCTCTAGGAAGAAAACCCACTTTACAAAGTGCAGCATGATTTGATGAATCTACAGGCAAAGATCACAGGACTAAATGGCTTGAATGCAGTGAAGGCTTGGCTGTGGTGAAGGTGTGCTACTAATCTAATGCAGAAATGTACAAATCAAGAATACTTGGGAGATCATCAGATCTTTGAACCCAGTGTCAGGAACTTAATGCTTGCTATAGAAACAATATCTATCAAAATGTGGTACATCCACACAAAGTAGCAAACTTCTCTCTGTCTTTATAAGATAAAATTTCTTGATCCAACTTTGTGATGGAAGAGTGTAAGAAAAATACAAAGAAAGATATGTGGAAAGAGAATGCAGTTCAATAAGTTCTCCTTGACCTGATACATTCTACAAAATTATTAGCATGTACACTGCTATGTACAAATGCATGAATGTACCTATGTGTATATGCATATGCACATGTGATACATGCTGCCAATCTTCAAATCATAATATTTATTTAGTGTTGTCTCTCAAGTCCCACTCTCAAGTAGACTCCAGTGTAGTTATTCAGCTGCTTCTCACCAGTATCNCCTCAGC
>NW_025336554.1:2091486-2155849 GCF_004798865.1 Varanus komodoensis
CAAGGACACCCCCATAGTCAAAGCCAACAACCGAAGCATCACCTACACCCTCCTCACCTCCCTTCTTCTTTGCTTCCTCTCCACCTTGCTCTTCATCGGGCGTCCTGGAAAGGTGACCTGCCTCCTGCGACAAGTGATTTTTGGCACTGTCTTCTCTGTGGTCCTTTCCAGCATCTTGGCCAAAACCATCACTGTGCTTTTGGCTTTTGGGGCTACAAAGCCAGGCTCTGGGATGAGAAAAAGAATGGGGAAAAGACTAGCCAATTCAATCACTCTTGCTGGTTCCTTGATTCAAGCTGCCATTTGTGCACTTTGGCTGAGTACCACCCCTCCATTTCCAGGCATGGATTTGCATTCCTTGGATGACCAAATCATTCTGGAATGCAATGAGGGCTCTCCTGCCATGTTTTATTGTGTCTTGGGCTACTTGGGATCCCTGGCTATAGTCAGCTTCACTGTGGCTTTCCTAGCCAGGAAGTTGCCTGACACTTTCAATGAGGCCAAGTTCATCACCTTCAGCATGGTGGTTTTCTGCAGTGTGTGGTTGTCCTTTGTTCCAGCCTACCTGAGCACCAAAGGGAAATATGTGGTGGCCGTGGAAATCTTTGCCATCTTGTCATCCAGTGCTAGGCTGCTGGGATGCATCTTTGGCCCTAAATGCAACATTATTGTACTCAGGCCTGAGCTTAACAACAGGAGTACCTAATACGAAGGAAAAACTGAAAGGATAGATTATTTTCCTGGAAACACTGGAAATTATTTCCAGAAATGCTGATGGCAGGAATCTTAACAAAATTTGAAAAAGAATGTTTATTTCATTTTAGTTCAAATATCTCTGCTTGTGTCAATTTTATTTACACTGGCAATCATTTAAAGTTCAAGCATTTGGTTAAATTATTGTCACATAAAACAGCTGGATATCTGCAACCAAGAGTAAGAGGGGAGAGGGGAAAATGTTTTGCAGGAGATTCAGTTGTAAGTCAGAGGAACTGCTGAGGAGATACACTATTGGGGTTTTTCACAAGATTTTAAATCTGCCCCTAACTTTACTCTCTCATGTTAGTTTGCAGATACTTCAGAGCATCAGCTACAGCCTCCATGCTTTTTCCATGGCATGGAAGTCGGATTGATCAGGGAAAATGTGGTGCTTTGCAGAAAGGGAATGAAATGCTACTGCAGTTTCAGAATTTTGCTGTGACCCAGCACTACCTAGATGAGATTTAGTAGAATGTACAAAAAGACAAAGAAAAAATACTGTACATATGGATCTGCTCTTCATCCCATGAATCCAAAAGGAGCTGCAACCATACAGGGTTGTAAGTGGAAGGTTAAAAGCAAAGCAAAAGGTTCTATGATTGAAAAAGAGGACAATGGACCCCACTTGTTAGGTCAGAATTGGGAAAGTGAGATTTAAGATAGGAAACACAGGAGAAGACACCCACAAAGTTGTGGGGGGAAATGACAGAGTTCATGGGGATGAGCAGAGAGAGAGAGAGAGGAAGAAGAAGAACCTAGAATCAAAGTTGAAAGAAAGTGTTAGAAATACAAAAACTGGAGATTTTTTTTCTGGTCTTAACATTAGAGGCTTTGACTGGATATGCCTAAATACTCAAGAAGCACACTCTAGCTAGATAGGCAGAATGCATTTAGTTCTGTTTATTTTATTACACTATTGCTGCTATGTTACATCTTGTCTTTTTGTGTCCTGCATTTGTATCCTTATGAATTTGAAAACATTTATCAATTTAACATTTTTTTCCTCTGGCTAACAAACCCTGTTTTTTCAAATGTTCTTCAAATGTGTTCTTGCTAATCACATTTTAATGGTTCCAAATGATTTCCATAATCAGTTACAAAAATTATTTTGCAAAAATATTTACTGACACTTTTTCACAAGTGCAGATATCTGTACTTCTGTGAGTGTAATTATTAGAAGCTTCAGGTAATATTCAGAGTATGTCTTTTGGCAATGATATCTTGCCTGTGCATTGCACCATTGGAGCTTCAGTAAGTTGCTTTTCTCCATTGGAACCATTTGACAACTGTCTAAATGCAAGCTGTCTAAAGGATCCAAATGATCTTCATATGTGGAAATGTGGTGGTGCCTTCTTCACTATCTTTTTATTGGATATTTCTACCCAATAAGTGCACTCAGTTTTGCACTTGTTCCTGTGATTTCACCTTCTTGGGAGAGTACAAAGGGAAAGTCATGGGAGTAGCCACTTCTGACAACTCTAACTTTATAGTGGGATTTAGAAAGGGTTGCACTTTTCTTTCTTGACAGGAAACTGTACAAATGAATAGATCTTTCTTCAGTTGCAATGTCAACTGATCTCTCTCTTTCCTTCACTGAAATCTTTAAAGATTCCCCAAAGATGGGACCAGCCAAAATTATCGAAGCAGGATATGCTAATGCTTCTGGGCAACACACAAGGAATCTCCTGTGCTATCACCTGCCCCCCTTTGGGTGGCTATCTTAGGTAAAAAATGGATGTGTTGTGCAATGTGCGTTTTCCTTCAGAATCAGAGGCATCTATGTGTACATACTGGATCACAGGGAGGGTTCCCACATACATAAAATCATCTGTCACATTCTAAATCTGCTTCATGAAGTGCTTTGGATCACCCCTGAACCCTTGGTCATCCAAACACTTCAGCACTCCAAATTCAGGTTGGCAGCCAGGGTATTGTCATGGTCTACATTTGCAGACATCTGCTTTGTGAGATCTGTCCATTTCTCCCCCTCATCAGGACCCTTTGTCATACTTCTTCCAGTTACCAGTTGTCTTTCTTGTAGCCCATGTCACCTGTTCAGTGGCTATAGCCCAAGAGTAAGTCATCAAGTCATAACACACTGTGACCCTTTGCAGTCATCCTTAATGAGGTACCCCTGGAAATTAGTGCTTACTTCAGCACGGCTTGAATTTGACCTGAAGTATTCTCACACAGTGTTCTTCAGTCACCCTACTGGGCCAATGCCACCACTGGAAGGAAAGTGTTCTGGAATCCACCAGATTGCAGATTCATGTTCTTCCTCATTGTCTCTGTTGGTGCAATCAACATTGCCTCCTATCTAGTAGGCTAGTGTGTTTTGAAGTCACGCTCTTTCCAAAGTTCAGAGTTTCTCATCCAGCTTCTTCATCAGAATCACATCATGGATCTAGGCCAAAACCACTCTCCTTTGAGACACCTTGACCTTGCGAGGCTCTCTGTCTCCATGTTTCTTAGCCCTTGAGTCTTTATCCACCCTATTGGGGCTCAGTTCAGGAAGCTAGAGAATTTCAGTTCAAATTCTTTCCCTGTGTACCTGATGGAAGAATCAAGATTGCCTCATGAATCACAACTCCTTTCTTATTACTATCTGCTGAAGCTTCTGAGACTATTTCCAATTTCTTACTTTAAAAAACAAATTACCATATTTTTCTTTACATGTGTTCTTAGATACGTAATATATTTGCATCTTGAAGATGCATTAACCTTAACATAGAATTTCAAGTGTCAATAAAATATGCTCCAAACAATGAAAAAAAAAAAAAAAAAAAAAGAGGAAGGTTTTTTTTTCAATCATCATTAAATTTTGAAGAAGGAGAAATATTGATTTTGGGGGAGAAGAATGGAGTTATAGATCCAAACAAGGACAGGTCTAAGAAAACTAAAGCGGGTGAACTCCCTTCAAGTGTTTTCAAATATATGAAAAAGCTTCAATTGGAAGGTGCATTGAGGTTTAAAAACCCCAAAGTTAGAGATCACACTTCATTTTCTGACTGACATCAGACATATTCAAGGATTTTATTTATTTATTTATTTATTTAAAACATTTCTATGCTGCCTCCATCGCAACAAAGCCTCAGGGTGGCTCACAACAGACATAAAAATACAATCAATAATTTAAAAACTGGTTCCATCTCGGCTATATATTAAAATCTATAAATACAATAATAATAAATTAAAAGTTAAAATAACTTTTTTAAAAAAGGTCTTCACCTGGTGCCAAAAAGCAAATAATGATGGTGCCAGGCAGGCCTCTCTGCAGAGCGCATTCCATAGGTGGGGTGCCACCGCAGAAAGGGCCCTCCTCCGGGTACTCAACCTTCTAATATCCTTTACGGAGGGTTCCCAGAGAAGGGCATCTGCTGCCAATCGTAGGGAGTGGGCGGGCATATATGGACGCAGATGTTCCTTTAGCTAACCAGGTCCCAAGCCATTAAGGGCTTTATAGGTCATAATGAGCACCTTGAATTGGGCCCGGAGCTCAACAGGGAGCCAGTGAAGCTGATGGAGAACTGGGGTTATATGAGAACAACGCCCAGTCCCCGTCAGCAACCTGGCAGCTCTATTTTGCACCAATTGAAGTACCAATTGAATTGCTGCCAAAGCATCAATTAGGCAGGATGGGGAATGCCATTAAGTTCATGGGATGCCTATAACATGTCCCAGTGGAATCCCCTTGTGGGTGGCTTCATCTCACTTCACACAGAAATGTTTGCAATGGAGGGAGGAAGGATACAGAGCGATTTCATTTCTTGCAAATCCTGTGAACATCTCCCTTTAAATAATAAAATGGGAGTGTTTGCTTTGAGAAATGCTTCCAAATTCCTGGATTTATGAGTGCATTAGAAAAAAAAACTTTAATGCATACTAGAAAATGTGCTCTTTAAAAAATGTAAATGCACATTTTATGTTTTTTTAAAAACAAAATCACCAAATGCATAGCTTCTTTGTTCAATGAAGATGACAACTATGTCAGTAATTGTAGCATATTGACATGTAAATTTGGAGAATTAGGCAAACTTTAACTGTACCAGTTTTCCCTGAAGGAAATAAGCCAATGACAACATTCATCTGGGATTTTGCAACCCATTTTTGTCCCACACTTGCATTCCATTTACTAGAAGGTGGGAAACATGCATACAGGTTCCCTCCATGACATGGTCATATAATTTCAACCTTACCAATGTATCAGAGAGTGCATTTATTTGAAAAGCAGCACCCCGAAAGCTTGCCAACTTACAAAAAGATTGCAGAGCTGGAAGAGATTTCAATAATTCTATTGATTCTCCTCTTCCCCTAATGGCTTAGGCACAGCCTGTATCTACGTACAGTGAGAGCTGCAGTCCCAGGTCTATGAAGAAGATCAAGGAAGGGGAACCATTTTGCTGCTATTACTGCATCCCATGTCCAGAAGGGAAGTTTTCAGGAAAGAAGGGTAGGCATTAGAATGTACATGTATTCTGAATATATTTGATGAAACTTGAGAAGATATAGAAAAGATCTTTCTTCATGGATTGTAATGTGATTGAATGGACCAGGTGGAAGATGCTGAATAGTGGGGGAGGAGGTTGGTGCGTGTGAGCACATGTGTGATGGTTTGTCCTCATTGTTTCAAATGACCCAACTGCAGTGGGTTCTAAAGACTCAGGATGGATTTATGATCCTTGACTATTGAAAGATACGTTTTCAGAGATTTCCCTTTAACAGATTATTCTTTTGATGCAAAAAGTTCATAATTCATTAATAATGAATACTGAAGGGACTCTGGTCACAGTGAGGGCATCTTTCCAATCACAGCCCTATTTTCCTAAGCCTAGGATTTCAAAACAAGGCTTGCTTTAGTTCTGCAACTACATACATCTTTTAAGTAAGTTCATCCCATTTCTGTGCAGTTTTACTGAGAAACAAACCCCGTTCGGCTAAATAAGGCTTGCTCTAAAGTTGAGAATATTTGTGATAGAGGCCATCAATCCCAAAAATGTGGTCATTGCATAGACAATGCTCTGTCCACATTACTCACCAAAGCCATCAGGTTCTCTCAGACTTCTTGCTGCCAGTGCAATGGATGACTCAGACATTCATACAAAGCTGCTTACTATTTTTTGCCACGTATTGTCTCTTTAGGCCTTTTTCAGAATTGACATGGCTAGGAAAGAGTAAGAGTTTTCTTTCAGTTCAGTTTTGAGAACAGTTCCCAGATTGTTGTACTGTGAGACATTGGGCTGGATCCTTGTAGGCATTTTCTCATTTTGTGGCATTTTGTGTGACCCCAAGGCCATACTTGGGCACCACATAAGACATCCTGGGGTGGGACTGCAAGGCACCTTTCTCCCTCAGGGGTGACTGAGCCTTCTTAACAGATGGTAGGAAGGGCCCACAAATTGGTCCATGCTCTGATGGCTAAACATAGCCTCCGTAAACAAGCAGGTTACCCACAGCTGGGTATCACCATGAACTTGGACTGTTCAATTACTGCTTTTGTGCCCTGGGCCATGGAAGCTATAGCCAATAAACGTGATTCCCCGTTTTATCCAAATAAGCTGAATCAATGTAATTCCTGATTCCTACACATGTGCTCCTTTTGATACTGCAGATGCAGACCCATACTGAAGAACATATCCCTCTGACCAGGTGTTGGTTTAGCTCAAAAATATCTAGGTTTAAAATCACTTGGTATTCTATCAAGTAAGTGCTGAATTAGGGCTCCCCCCTCCCACTACCACTCAATCCCATGACAGGTTCTTCATGTTCAACAGCTTTATGGCAGCCAATACAGTAAGGCCATCTTCATGCTGCAAATAGTTATTGAATTTGGCTCATGCAGATGGGGTGAATTTCTTTTGAAATAAATTTATGAGAAGTTGATATGCCCTGTTGGTGAGACCTGTAGAGTGCATGAGAGCATGTATATATATTTCCTCAGATATGCATCACTGTTATTCATGTGAAGATGAAAAGGACCCAAGCAAGCACCAGGATATCTGCATTCCAAAGTCAGTGAACTTCTTTTCTTATGAAGAACCTTTGGGAATCATTTTAACCTCTTCCATTATTCTCCTCTGCTTGATCACGGCTCTGGTGCTAGGAATCTTTCTGAAACATCACGAGACGCCCATTGTCAAAGCCAACAACCGGCACCTCACCTACGCTCTCCTTGTCTCCCTCCTGCTCTGCTTCCTCTGTGCACTGCTCTTCATTGGCCGGCCGCACCAGATGATGTGCCTCCTGTGAGAAACTGCTTTTGGCATCATCTTCTCAGTGGCCGTTTCTTGTGTGCTCACAAAGATGGTCATGGTGGTCTTGGTCTTTAGAGCCACCAAACCCAGATGCAAGATGAGAAAGTGGATGGGGAAGAGACTGGTCAACATCCTCCTTCTTTCCTGCTGTCTTCTTCAGGGTGGGATCTGTCTTGTCTGGTTGGCAACTTCTCCTCCTTTTCCAGATATTGACAAGCATCCAGTGGCTGAAGAAATTATCCAGGATTGTAACGAGGGATCCATACCAATGTTTTACTGTGTCCTGGACTATCTGGGCTTCATGGCTGTGGTCAGCTTCCTGGTGGCTTTTCTTGCCAGGAAGCTCCCAGACAGTTTCAATGAGGCCAAGTTCATTACTTTCAGTATGCTGGTCTTTTGCAGTGTCTGGTTATCATTTGTGCCTTCATACGTGAGCACCAACGGGAAATACCTTGTGACTGTAGAGATCTTTTCTATCTTAGCCTCCAGTTCTGGCCTGCTGGTTTGCATCTTCTTCCCCAAATGTTACATCATTTTGCTGAGACCTGAATTAAACAAGAAGGAACATCCAGTCAGAAGAAGAGCTTGAAAGTTTACGTGCCAGCAGTTTGCAATCCATCTGTGTGACTATATTTTAGTTTAGTTTTATTTTGTGTTCTTTGACAAAGGACAGATTTATGCAAACAATTTTTACCTTTCAGCATCCATCTTGTGATCCCTACAGTTTTCCAATTACTTCTTAGTTCAAACAAAGCTTGAAATGAAAGACGTGGCCTGGCTCTGTATGTCCTGCAGGAGGACTGAAAAAACTCCTTCACATGCAAATCTATCATGGCAGAGCATTTTCATTTTGTGCAGCCTTTCCATTCAGGAATGCCAGTCACATTGTACATTCATTGAGTTTGAGCCAAGCTGATTGCTTCAGAAAGCTAAAAAAGACTAGGGCATCATAAACTCCTAAGAGCCTTGTATGAGATATGGCATTTGAGTGGTTTTCAACTGTTATGCAGAAGTCATTTTTCTCAGAAGGAAGACATTGGAGTGTTGTGGTCCTCTGGCAGAGTTGATTCATGGTCCATTTCCCTTCAGCATGGCTAAGCCTTTAGAAATGGCATCAGTAGAGGAATCACAAAAGCAGTCTAGCAAGGAGTCCATTTTGAAGAATGAGTCCAATGTTTGGCAGCAGGAGGGGACCTAATGATGGGCAACACATTTGCTTATCTCTCAATTTTTCTTCACCTTTATATGTCCTCCCTTTATTAGTAAAGATGTCTCTTGATGATATTTTTACTTGGTACAATGCTGTATGGGCTGCAGGCTTACATAAGATGGATGATCCATCCGGAAATGCCTCCGGCAAACTCTTAGAGGGAGGAATGCCCAGAAGCATTCAAGGGGACTCAGAACCATCCAAGGCTAATCTTCCCCTTTAAATCACAGCCTCCAGACTTGCAACACATGGCTTCTTGTCTGGCCCATTCCAAGTGGTGAAAACTATGCAGGTGATTTTGGTTCCATCTATTTTAACCTAGTTTGCATGTTTTAAGAAAATGCTACTCTTCAAAGCAAAAAGAAGCATAATTAAGCATTCACTTTCGTAGGAAGAGTGGCTTCAGTTTTGCCAGGCCCTAGGTAGGTAAGGAGAGCAATCCAGATCCATTCCAGGAATGTCTCTAGTGAAGTATCCTGTTTTCCAGTCTGGCCAACCAAGTACACATGGAAACCCAGAGGAGGTCAGGAGAGCAGTAACTCTTCTCCCAAAAGGCTGCATTAGGGTCACTTTGATATTGGTGGTTATATTTGGCACACTTTCATAGAGATTCCCAACTTAGATGTTGCTTTCTTGACATTTGCTGGACACTGAGTTGATGCTCTCATTGACTGCCCACCCAGCCTCCACTAGTATTTTCTTGATCTGCCACCACCAGCTCAGGCAGAGTCACAGTACTGGTGAAGCTGGGATTTTTGCCCTGCATGCTTCACTTTTCACTGACCTTAACATGCTTACCAGTTCAGAAGTGGAACTATTGTGGGTGAGGGACTTTGTCAAGGATTCTTCAAACTCCAAGTACCCAATGTCTGGTGGATCACCCTTGTCTACATGCTGATTGAAAGTCTCTGTCTTTTAATTGAATAAAGAAGCTTTAACCTTGTACAACTTAAGTTGATCCATAACTTCTATATCAATGAAAATTTTATTTTTATTTTCTATCTTTTCAGAAAAGATAGTATATCTACTGGAACCTAGTCTCTTGAAAGCCCCTATATCTCTTAACTATCTGTTGAGACCATCAAGCTTATTTCATTTCCCATATCAGCTGCAAATCAGTTTGGAGGTTTTCATGAGGCCTAGAGATGCAGGCATTCACAGGGGCAAATTGTAAATTTGAGAAAAAAGTCAACTCTTCCCAAACTGTTATGTATGTTCCTGCCTTCAACATCTAAGCATGCATAATATAGGAGTAAACAACCCTTTTGGGTCCAGGAAGTCACCTAACCAGAAAATGGGTAGGAAATATTGTTTTGGTTTGAGTTCTTAAGGAAGAATGAGCTAATGAAATTGGATAAATCCGTATGCAAGCAGAACTAAGGTTGTACCCCATGAAAAAGGAATCCAAATCCATGGGAAAAAACCTGCCAAACAAACATGCACACACTCTGCACTACTCAACTGCTTGAACAATCATTTAAAGAATTGTGCTGGACCTAAAAAGGGATTATTTCCAATTTACACTGGGACCACAAAGCAGAAGGAGTGGAGAATTAAATTCCCCTTCCATGTGCAGCTGTTAATGTGCTTCCAGAAATTTAGTGTGGATGTGAAGATTCTATTGGCAAGGTAGGGAAAATATTGCAAAGAAAATAGCTGCACAAGTAGGATGAATTTCCCTGCCCATACATTCTGGTCCCATTCCACATTGGAGCTGTGAACACTGACTCCACAGTACAAGCAAAAACTTGAGTAGGGTGCATAATGAATGCTGTTCAAAAATTATATTTCTGCATTCCTTTGTGATGACTCCATCCCAATTCATATACAAAACTAATAGAAATATTGTGCTCTCCATCAAGTGTGAAAAACAATGCCTGTTTTTAGCCTCAACAAACCTAATTTCAAATTGCTATATCCATCTTTAATTCTCTAAAGGGCAGTCCCACTACTATTCCACATCCCTGCAGATTTCTTATGAACAAAGCAACTCTACTCAATGGTGAAACATAGTGGCATTATATGCAGTGATATTAAATCATAGGGATAAAAAAGAACAGTCACTTTTCTGAAGAACCTATATTTGCAGTTTCAGTTCTCTACTTGGGAATGAGAGGATTTGCATGAGGAGCAAAGTTTTGTCCTTCTACTCAGAATGAGGGAATTAAGAGTGGTATTTCTGAGCTTGCTTCTCCAAACAGGAAGCAAGAGTGATGCTGACAGATGTAAGAACCATGAGCCGCAGCCTCCACTTCATGAGTATCCACAGCTGGGTGATCTCATGATTGGTGCCATTGCTTCTCTGTCCTTCATCATTCCTGATCCATTAACCTTTGCTGAAAAACCTGCATTAGCCTTGCTGGATGAGCTTGCGTAAGGAGTTAATATTTTGTTTTCATTTACTTCACCTGCTCATCCGTAGAATTTGGCATAGCAGATGCAACCTCAGATCAATGTCATGGGCAGTAGAGAAGGTTCATGCTATTGAAGGGATATGGAAATTTTGTGTTCTGTGTAGCCTGAAGGATTCATTCTGGTGGGAATTTGAGCTTCTTCACAATTATTTTCCTTATGTTTATAACCTGTCTGTTGCACTTCCATTTTCAGGAATTTCCTCTAATAATTACTGTCTGGCACAATTCTATTCAGGATTATTTCTCTTCCTGGATTTTTCTTTGAACATCTCTGTAATTCACCTCTGTCTTTTTATTTTGCCCTCTGTAATGGAAACTGCATAATGCATAATAACTGCATAATTAAGGGGATTGGATCATTTCTTCCAAGATGACAGAAGAGATGATCCAATCTTATAGCAGCCCCACCAGACCCCCCCCCCTTGAATGTCCTGATCTGTGGCTGTATGGAAAGAGGGGGAAGCACAAAATAATAATAAGAGATTCTACCATGAATGGGATTCCTTGCTTTTAGAGGAGGAAGAAACTGGCTGCATCCCAGGAAAAATGTCCTCTAGTAAAATTGGAATGGAGTTCATCACCTATATCCTTGTCATTAAAATGGAATTATTTTCTGTATGATGTTCCCTGTGCTCTGTACTGGGCCCATCACAATCATTTAACTGTGTTCATATGCCTAAAAGATGTTTCTCCTAATCAGGATGATGATATGATCAGACAAATGTGTATTCTAATGCCTTAAATCTCAATAACTGAACATGTCAATCTAGGTAATATGCAGTGCAGTCCTCTACCCCTGTGCCTCCCACCTAAGCCTGTTCAGTGGGAAGTGGATGATCCATGGCAACAAGGGGGATACCCTCATGGCATTATGCACTGATGTACTTCATTTTGAAAGAAGCTCAATTGCAGTCTGGAGACTTATACCTGGATTACCATGTCTAGGATCACTCTCTTCAGTTCTTTTACCATGGAAACAATTAGGAAATAGTCTATTCAAAAGATGATTATCAGATTTGTTTGACTTTGTCAGCTCGGTGCTGGTTAAGTAAGCTGGAGATGAACTCAGGATGATGACAATGATGATGCCAAAAGCAGTGTGAGCTGCTTAGAAAATAATGTGTGAGGAATATTTAAATACAGGAAGTGTCTTTCCTGCTTGTAGTGTGGTGCCAAAGAATTACCAGCATATCCTGGCCTTGACATTTGCAGTGCAGGAGATCAATGACAACCCTCACATCTTACCCAACCTCACCTTGGGCTTCCAAATCTATGACAGCTATTTCACAGCCAAGTGGACCTATCAGGCCACCTTGCTACTGATATGTGCAGCAGGGAGATTAGTCCCAAACTACAACTGTGGTACCCAACAACACTTGATGGCAGTCATCGGGGGATTGGATGCCCTCACCTCCCTTCATGTGGCAACTATCTTGGATATCTATAAGATTCCACAGGTGGGCATATCTTTAGGTGAATATGGGGAATGGGAGTCTAACCTTTTCTTCCCATTCACATTGCCCTTCAATTCTGCATTTTTCCTTTGGAAAGACAAATCGTACACTGGAAGTATATGTTTATTGATTTATTTGGGATATTTCTAGCCCATCCAGTCACTCTGGGTCTCTGGACAGCTCACAACAGAATCAGTAATACAACAATATAAGTATAAATACCTGAAACTAAATAACTCACCACTGCAATTAAAATAATAAAAATCTATTAGACATTAAAATATTGAGGGAATAAAAAGATCTTGACTCCTCTTCGAAAAACATATAATGATGGTGCCAGGCAGACCTCTCTAGTGAGCCCATTCCATAGCTGAGGCACCACTGCAGAGAAAGTCCTTTTCCAGGTATTCTGTCTCTGATATCCTCAAGGAGGTTTCTCAGTCAAGTAATGATATTCTCTCTCTCCACTGGATAAATGACAACAATGAAAGAGAAGCAAAGTATGTGGGGGGAGGGGAAATTGTGCTAAGACCCCCTCATTTATCCAGATGTGGGTCTGAGACAGGAGGCCCTGGACAGAATCTCAGACCACATTCACCTAACCATCCCAATCCAATTTGAAATTCCACGAACCCTCTTCATTTTCCTTGATCCTTCCTTTCCCTGTCCCAAGGCAAGGTAGAAAGGACCGAGCTGCCCATTTCTTTCACTCTGGACATCTGGCTCTGCATTCACCACCAGTCTGGATCACTAATCATGGGAGAAAGCATGGAGAAAGGTGTAAGGCAATTCTGAATATCACACCGGTTCAGAAAAAAAGCTTCTTTATTTTCAGTGGTTTGGGGGAATACATATTGCAGAGACTGTGCAGGTTGCCCTTTTCATATTGATCATAGCAGTAGTGCCCAACTGTTTATACCCAAGGACTTATTTGGGAATTTTAGGAACTGGATTAGAATGAGTGAATCCTTCTTTTGAAATATCCCTTTCTCATCTCCCAACCTTATTCTGGAGAAACAGTTGTTTTGTGTCCATTGGATGCTGCAATGTCTCCTCAATAAAGAATTGTCTACATTAGATCTGTCTTCATATTGCAATGTAGGGAATACTTCTTGTAAACACAGGGTTTAGAAACGTCTAATACTTGTTTTTTTGTGAACATTGGGGGATGATTACACATGCAGATTTTGCACTAAATAATATTCATTGTTTCATCCACTGTTGTCACAACATTTATTTATTTAATGGAAATTAATATATGAAAGCAATGAATTGTTTTCATATATTCATTGTTTTCATATATTCACAACCTTTTCATGGCTAAAGACTGATATTGCAAAACTGAGACGGAGTAAGGCAACACTCATCTACTAAGGCAATTAGGATAATGTGTTGATATATGTACAGAAGGATGTGTGCACACACTTTCTTCACATGCATACTTCTTTGGGTACTTGGTCCACTCTTGTTGAAGGCTCAGAATGATTGCTAGGAATTTGTATGATCGCCATACAAATCAATGGAGACATACAGATGCAAACACATTCACAACCTGGAAAAATAATATGATATCCCAAGTTGTCATATTGGGGACCCCTTCCCAGGCACCATTGACAGTGCCCATGAATGCCATGACGTGTGTGGATCTCCGTATTGTAGTATTGCTGAGAAGATTGCTGAGGTTGTATATGCAATTTTTTTTGAGAACATCAAAACTGTTACATAAATGTCCTCATGATTTGGCACTTCTTTCTCTCCTTCTCATACCTCCATAGTTCATCTATGGCTCCGCACCAGTGATGAATGATAAAACCCCAGGCCTTTCCTTCTACAATATGACTCCCAGGGAGTCCCTTCAGTATGCAGGCATTCTCTCTTTGCTGCTGCATTTTGGGTGGACATGGATTGGGATAGTCGTTATGGATAATGACAATGGGGAGCAATTCCTCCAAATGGTGCTCCCACTGTTTTCCAAGAGTAGTGTCTGTTTTGCCTTCATTGAAAAACTCCCTCAAGCTGCTCTTGGCTCCGATATAAAAGACATGCTCGAGAAGGGTGCAAAAATACGTGATATAATTGTGGACAGCACAGCCAATGTATTGGTGGCCAATGGAGAATCCTATTCCATGGCATTCTTTAGATTCTTACCTTATCTATTAGAACAAGAAGATGTGGCTCATACACCAATTGGTAAAGTAATGATTGCAACAGCTCAGGTGGAGCTCACATCATTTGTCTTTCAAAGGAAATGGAACACAGACTTTTTCCATGGTGCTCTTACTTTTACAATTCAGTCGAATAATGTCCCTGGATTTCAACAGTTCCTGAAGGCAAAAGACCCATCCAGCCCAAATGGAGATGGTTTTCTTAGGTCATTCTGGCAACAGTCTTTTAGTTGTGTATTCCCAGATCAATTTCTGGGCAATATGGATGGGCTTATCTGCAGTGGGGATGAGAAGCTGGAGTGTCTTCCTGCATTTTTTTTTGAAATGAGTATGACTGGCCACAGCTACAATGTCTACAATGCTGTCCTTGCTGTGGCCCATGCCTTGAGTGCCATGTCTTCTTCTCACCTGAGCAAAAGAGGGATAGTGACCAGAAGTAGAGGGATATTCCAGAGCCAAGTACAGTGGCAGGTAATTGGCTGAATAGCCTAATGAGTGAGAGAAGCACAGCTTTGTAGACAACAAAATACATAAATGGGAAAATGGGAAACTCAATCAGTTCACATTTGAACTAGATGGTTATGTCACTTCTTCCCCAAACTGCAAGGTCCTGGTTATGTGTGTGTGTGTGCAAGAACATTTAAAACTGCATTTATAGAATGTGCTGACAATTGACTCACACCTCAGAAGCACTTTAGTCAAACCTTTGAATGACCTTAAATTGAGTATTTATAGGAAATGGGATAGAGGAAAGTTAATAAGAATAATTTTTGTCATCCAGTGCATGTATTTCTCTCCTCCTGTATGCATTTTTCCTTTCACAGTGTGTCTAAGCTCCTTCCTTTTCAATGCAGCTCCATCATTTTCTGAAGCTTGTTTCACTTAACAACAGTGCTGGGGACAAGGTTTCTTTTAATGAGAATGGAGAGTTACTAACTGGATTCAATCTGATCAACTGGATTCTGTTCTCAAACCAATCTGTTCGAAGAGTGAGAGTTGGGAGGATGGAAGCCCACGCTTCTCCAGGCCAAGCATTCACCATCAGTCCTGATGCCATAACTTGGAATAGCTGGTTCAATCAGGTTTGGTTCTTAGCAGTTTCGCACCAACTACACATTTGAATAACAGTCTCAGTAATGTGATGTGTGTTTTCTTTCATTTTCTCAATTGGAACTGGATTCCCCAAAACTTTATGAAGGGAATGAGGATGAAAAAGGACCAAAAAGTTTCCACCCTCTTTCCTTTGCTGCTGAATTAACCTGCTGAAAGAGTTGGAAAAGAAATAAAGTAAAATGAAAAAAAAGAAAATAATAAAATTGTATTATTTCCCCATTGTCTTTGCAATTTATCTCTCCTTCATTATGAAACTGGGTAATATTATGAAATTGCTAATATATGTTCAGAGTTTACACACTTAGGACAGCACATTGAAAGAAAGAAAAAAGGAAGAGAGTGAGAAAGCAAGCAAGCAAGCAAGCCAGCAAAACTGCTTTAATAATAACCAATATTATTCCCACTCTATAGAAAAAAAGTACCGTGATTTATTTTATTCCTTTCTAAACTGCATTCTTTTATTATTTCTCTTCTCTCCTAGGGATAGCAAACAATGTTGTTTCATGTACCTTATATAATGTTTTACTGAATTTAAAGTGTCTTCCTATTTGGGTTGGAAAGAACTTGTTCTTAGGTACAATCTGAGTGTGGAAGAAATGGAAACAGAAAGTTTTGTTCATCCCTGTGAAGAGATGCTGGTGAATACATTTCAAAAATATAAGTCTCAAGTTCTGTGAGAAGGACCAGCTAGGTATCACTTAAGTTTGCCACCTCTTTTGTCTCAGACAGGCATCTGATCCTTATGTACTAACATAGCAGGAAGGTGGGACTGCATGTTCCTTTTCTTTTTACCTAGAACAGCTGAGTAAAAATTTCATTCCAATCTAATTTCTTTTTGTAAGAATTATCAAAGACTGCAAGTTTCCTCTTATTTGAGATGGATATAATAAGAGTTTAAATATTCCATTGCTAGAGAAAGTAAAACTGACAGATTAAGGGATCCTTCCTCTTCCTTCACTACCACTTCTACAATCCCCACAGTGATACTGACTTGGCTCTCCATAATATCTATCCATCCATCATCTATCAGTTGGTCTTTCTATGTATGTCTCTCTATCTCTATCAGATCTCCATCCCTCTTTTTACATTGAACTCAAAGAAACTTATACAATTCTAGATTAAGATGAACTTGAATCCCAGTGTAATCACTGTGAAAAAGTAGAGCTGTCTCAACTTACTTTTGATTGGTATTCTAGGTCTACTTGGTACACCATGACCCAGCCCAATAGCGAGGGGTGTATCTACAGCAGAGGAAGAGAATGGTGGGCCGCTGGGGGGCAGTGTCAGGTTTTAGATCATCCAGGTAGGCACAGGCTCTTGATGTGCTATGCAAGCTGCTGCTTCACATATTAAAGTTCAATTTGTCCTTTTAGGACCATCTATGCTTCTGGCCAACAGTTTTTTGCTGTCACAGCAGCAATCAAGAAGGATGGGGGGTGCCATTAAGTTCATGGAGATACCTCTAGCATGTTCTGGTGGCAGTCCCTTTTGGTGGTTTCATCTCTGTTCCCATAGAAATGTTTGGAATGGAGGGAGAAAGGACATACAGCAATTTCACTTCTAGAAAATCATGTGAATATTTCCATTTAAACAATAAAAAGGGAGTGGTTGCTTTGATAAATGCTTCCAAATACATGGATTTATGGCATTTGGGGAAAAAACCCCAATTTTTAATGCACACTAGAAAATGTGCACTTTAAAAAAATGTAAATGCACAATTTATGTTTTTGGAAAAAAATGAATGAAATGCATAGCTTGTTTTTCAAAGAAGATGAAAGTTATATCAAAATTGAAGCACATTGGAATGTAATTTTGAAGAATTTTGGCAAACTTTAACAACAGTGTTTTTCCCAAACCCAGAAGGAAATACGTCAATGAAACCATTCATATGGGATTTTGCAACCTGATTTTTGCTCCACACTTGCATTTGATTTACAAGGTGGGAAATATGCACAGAGGTTCCCTCACTGACATGGTCATACAATTTCAACCTTACCAAAGTATCATAGAGTACATTTACAGAAAAGTAGGACCCAGAATGTTTGGAAACTTACAAAGACATTGCAGAGTTGGAAAAGATTCCAATAATTCTCTAATTCTTATTCTTCTCTTCCTCTGATGACTTAGGCACAGCCTGTATCTCTGTGCAGTGAGAGCTGCAATCCTGGTTCTAGGAAGAAAGTCAAGGAAGGGGAGCCATTTTGCTGCTATGATTGCATCCCATGTCCCAAAGGGAAGATTTCAGGCAAGAAGGGTAGGCATTAGAATGTACAATGGTTCCAAATGTATTAAAACATATCAAGAACAGGCATGTAAACAATCTTTCTTCAGGGACTGAAGTGTGATTGAGTGTGCCCAGGAAGGCCCATGGGGAGGATGCTGAACAGTGAGGGAAGAGGTAGGGGCATGAGAGCGCATGCATGCTGGTTTGTCCCCATTGTTTCAAATGACCCAACTGCCGTGGATGGATGGCTGATCCTTGAATATTGAAACATAGGCTTTCAGAGTTTGCCCTTGCACAGATTCTTCTGTTGAGACTAAAAGATCATAATTCATAAATTATTGGTAATGAAGGGACTCTGGTCCCAGTCAGTGCATCTCTGCAATCGCAGCCCTATTTTGCTAAGTCTAGGATTTCAAGGCAAGATATGGCTTGAGTTCTGCAACCACCCTTATCCTTTAATTGAAGTTCAGCCCATTTCTGTGCAGTTTTATTGAGAAATAAATCCCTTTCAGATAAATATGGCTTGTTCTAAAGTCAAGACTATTTGTGATAGAGGCCATCAATCCCAAAAATGTACTCATTGCATAGATCACACTCCACCCACATTTCCCTGCAAAAGCTGTCGGGATCTCTCAGACTTCTGGCTGCAAGTGCAATGGATGATTCAGACATTCATACAAAGCTGCTTACTATTTTGTGCAACATATTGCCTTAGGCATTTTTCGGAATTGACATGGCTAGGAATGAGAAAGAGTTTTCTTTCAGTTCAGTTTTGAGAACAGCTCACTAATTATACTGTGAACCATTGGCCTGGATCCTTGTTGGCATTTTGTCATTTTGTGGCATGTTGTGTGTCCCCACTGGCCATACTTGGGTACCACATAAGACATCCGGGGGAGTGCTTCAAGGTACCTTTCTCCCTTAGATTGCAGGAAGGGCCCACAGCATGGCTTAACATTCCCTCATAGCCTCGGTGAATGAGCAGGTCACCCACAGTGGGGAATCAGCATGAATTTTGTCTGCTCGATTATTGCCTTAAGGCCCTGGACCTTTGAAGTTGCAGCCAATAAAGTGCTGGAGTGCTTTATCAAACAATCTGATTAAGTGCTATTCCTGATTACTACATATGAGCTCCATTTCATAATGGAGGTGCAGACACAAATGGATGAAAAATATCCATCTCCCTGGATGTTGGTTTAGCCCAAAATTGTCTGGCTTTAAAATCACTTTGTATTCTGGCAAGTAATTGCTTGATTAGGGCTCCCCTCAACCTTGTTCCATGAAAGGCTCTTCATTTTCAACACCTTTATGGAAGGCTGATACAGTAATGCCCTCTTCATGATGGAAACAGCTACTGAATTTGTTTGTGTGGGTGGGGGAGAATTTCTTTTTAATATGTTTGTAATAGGAGGGCCAACAATTTCTTCAAATTCAGAGTGGAATATCCTTGAGATTTTACAAATGAGGATGCAATGAAATTAATGGATTCTCTACTTTGAGTAGGAAACAATTCATCTGAGAAGTTAATGCACCCTGTTAGTGGGACCAGTTGAATTATGGAATATGCATGTATTTATTTTTCCTCAGATATGCATTACTGTTATTCATGTGAAGATGGAAAATACCCAAGCAAGCACCAGGATTTCTGTATTCCAAAGTCAGTGAACTTCTTTTCCTATGAAGAACCTTTGGGCTTCACTTTAACATCCTTCATTATTCTCTTCTGCTTAATAACGGCTCTGGTGCTAGGAATCTTTCTGAAACATCACGAGACGCCCATCGTCAAAGCCAACAACCGGCAACTCACCTACACTCTCCTTGTCTCCCTCCTGCTCTGCTTACTTTGTGCACTGCTCTTCATTGGCCGGCCGCACCAGGTGACGTGTCTCCTGCGACAAACTGCTTTTGGCATCATCTTCTCAGTGGCAGTTTCCTGCATACTCACAAAGACGGTCATGGTGGTTTTAGCCTTCAGAGCCACCAAACCAGGATGCAAAATGAGGAAGTGGATAGGGAAGCGACTGGTCAACACCCTCCTTCTGTCCTGCTGCCTTCTTCAGGCAGCCATCTGTCTTGCCTGGTTGGCAACTTCTCCTCCTTTTCCAGATCTTGACAAGCATTCAGTAGCTGAAGAAATCATCCTGGAATGTAATGAGGGATCCATAACGCTGTTTTACTGTGTCCTGGGCTATCTGGGCTTCATGGCTATGGTCAGCTTCATGGTGGCTTTCCTTGCCAGGAAACTCCCAGACACTTTCAATGAGGCCAAGTATATCACTTTCAGCATGTTGGTCTTTTGCAGTGTCTGGTTATCCTTTGTGCCTTCCTACCTGAGCACCAAAGGGAAATACTTGGTGACTGTAGAGATCTTTTCTATCTTAGCCTCCAGTTCTGGCCTGCTGGTTTGCAACTTCTTCCCCAAATGCTACATCATTTTGCTGAGACCCGAATTGAACAAGAAAGAACATCTAGTAAGAAGAAGAGCTTGAACGTTTACCTGCCAGTAGTTTGCAATCCACCTGTGTAACTATATTTTTGTTTTTCTCTATTCTGTGTTTTTTTCCAAGGGACAAAGTCATGCAAATAGTTTTTCTTTCAGAGTCAATCTTGTGATCCCTACAGTTTTCCAATTGCTTCTTAGTTTAGACAATGCTTCACTGAAAGAAGTGGCTCAGCTCCTGTTTGAATGTCCTGCAGGTGGATTGAAACGTATCCTTCACATGCAAATCTATCATGACAGAGCATTTTGATTTTGTGGAGCCTATCCACTGAGGAAGGCACAGTGTACTTACAGGGGGACAGATTTCCTTTAACCATTATTTAAATTGATTATAGTAAGACTTCCATACTTGGTTTAATTCTTTAAGTCATCTTCTGTTGACATTATTAGCTTCATTTTACTTCTATGCTCAGCTTCCTTGCATTTGCTTTTAATTTTTTTTATTTTTACATTACATAATTAAATTATTTTGCTGAGATCCAAGTTGAACAAGAAGGAACATCCAATAAGGAGAATTTTGTGAAAAATTTAAGTTTTTGAACATGTATGTTTTGCTGGTTATGTTTTATGTTTTTTGCTTCAGGACGTATTTCTGTAGACGTTTTGTCTTTAAAATTTCATGTTTTTGGAGAAACCTTCACTCAAAGAAGTGGACTTGCTCCTTTTGGAGAGTTATGCAGCTGAGGAAGGGGCATGTTGAAGGCGCCTTATTCCATGTAAAAATCACAGAAAAGAAATCTCACCCTGCAGGACCTTTTATTTGTACTTTGTTTATTTGACAGCTGATGCACCAAAGCCCTCACTTCACCTGGATTATTCCTTTCTCTTATTCCAGGGCAAAGAGTGGCATTGCCTTTGGGGCTATGGGGAGCTGCATGTCTAGGGTGCAGGGCCTGCCCTTGCTGCTCCTGTCTGGCTGTGCATCTGTGTCTGCGCCTGCGCCTGCGCCTGCATCTCCTCCTCCTCCTTCTCCTCCTCCTCCTGCTTCTCCTCCTGCTTCCCTGTTCTTTTCCCCCTGCCCGCTGCTTCCCCCTGCCCGCTGCTTCCCCCTGCCCACTGCCCCTCCCACCCCTCCACCGGATGCTGGGTGCTTCTGCTTGTGCCGATCCCAGGCTTTATTCTCCCTTTTCCAATACAGCTGTTCCTGCCCTGGCCACTAATCTGGTGTAGGATGAAGGAAAGGAAAACCAGGGCATAATAAATTCATAATCACCTTGTATGCATGGTTAGATTGATGCAACAGGAGTGTGAGAGGGGAGCAGTTTGATGGGTTCTACCATTAATAAGATGCCACTTTGCACAGAAGGAGAACATTGGAGGCTTGTGACTTTTCTCCCCTGCATGGTATATTTAGGCAAAGTTCAAGGTGATTGTCTGCAGCATCCCTAGTGCAATGGACCTTTGGTTATCCCTCACCTCCCTTGGGATTTAAACCTAAGAGAAATTGAGTCAACTCTCCCCTTCCTGTCCTCTTAATGTTCTCTTGTTGGACTTTCTGCTACCCCTCTGGGCTACTGGAAGAAGGGCTACCAAGTCAATTAGAACAAATGCTGCCAATTTCAGTGATGGAATTGAGTGATGGAGGGAAGATAGCCTCTTTAATCACTTTGTGGGCAGAGGCTCTGAGTTACAAGGGGTTTTCCAGTAGTCTGCATGTTTTCTGAACAGGAAACTCCTGAGTGCAAAAAGAAGCATAATTAATCAGAAAGTTCCACAGGAGTAGTGGCTTCAGCTTTGTCAGGACACAGGTAGGTCAGAAAATCAGTGCAGATTCATTCCAGGAACCTCTCCAGTGAAACATTCTATTTCTCCCAGTCGCCAGTCATGAAAACATGGAAAACCAGAGGACATCAGGAGAGCAGTAACCCCACTTCTACAAGGATGGATTAGGGTCACTATGATATTGGCTCCCTTTCAGAGTGATCTTTAACTTAGAAGTGGGCTTCTTGACAGCTGCTGCACACTGACTTGATGCTTTCATTGGCTACCCAACATGCCTCCACCAGGATTTTCTTAATATCTCACCACCAGCTCAGGCATCATCCCTGTACTAGTGAAGTTACCTCAAACCTGTTACCAGTGCAGAACAGGAGTTCTCCTTGGTGAGGAGTTTGTCAAGGGCTTTTCAAACCCCACATAAACAATGTCTGCAGTTTCACACCATTCCCTATGCTCATTGTTACTGTAATGTATCCCTTTAAATTGAAGAAAGAGTAATTACCCATGTACATGTTATCTTTATTCTTTCCCAGCAAGACTTAATGTTCTATATCCTTGAGAATTATGTTTCATATAATTGAACCATTGAACCATTGAACCATTGAACCATTGAACCAACTGGCTTGCCATTTTCTAATGCCCCCTGGGATCTCATGCTCTTCTGTTCAGACTGTCAAATTCATTCCAGTTGTCATAGCTGCTAGAAATCAATTTGGAGAATTTCATGAGTCCTACAGGTGAATACATTGACAGGTGTGGATTGGCAAAATGAGAATGGATTCTGCTTTTTCCAGTCTGGTATGTATGCAGATGCCTTCAGCATCTAGGCAAGCATAATATGGGGATAAGCAACCCCTTTGAGTCCATGAGCTCATCTAACCAGAAAATGGGTAGATAATATTGTTTTGGTTCTGAATTCTGAAGGAACAATGAGGTAGGCAAATCACATAAATCTGTACATAAGTAAAGCCAGCTGTATTGGCCCATTAAATAGGAATCCAAAATCCTCCGGAAGTAATGGGTCACATACACATGCACACATAGCCTGATGGTCAATTCTGGGATGTTTTGTTTCTGAGTGCTGAAGGAAGAATAAGGTTTGCAAATCAGATAAGTATGTATGAAAGGGAAAATAGGTTTGTGAGCCCATGAAAAAGGATTCCAAAATCCATGGAAAGCATCCAGTCACACACACATACACACAATAGCGGACAACTCAATTGCTTACACAATAATTTAAAGATTTCTGCTGCACCTAATAAGTGGATTATTTCCAGTTTACACTGGGACCACAACACAGAAGGAGTGGGGAATTAAATTTCCATCCCTTACACAACTGTTAATGTGCTTCCAGAAATTCAGTTTGAGTGGACAGATTCCATTGGCAGGGGATGGAGGGAGAATATTGTAAAGGTAATACCTGCAAAGTTAGGATCAACTTTGGAGCACACTGGCTCCACAGTACAAGCAAAAATTCCAGTGAGGTTTAGAATGAACGGTGTCAGTACCCTCATAGTTCTGCTTTCCTTTCTGAAGACTTCTTCCCAATTCATAGATAGAACTAAAAGAAATGTGTTCTGAAACTAGTGTAGAAAACAACACATGTTTTCAACTTCAAGTGTTGACATCAAATTGCTTTATTCTCCTTCAATTGTTTAAAAGGCATTTCTGTTACTACTCAAAGCCCTGTAGATTTCGAATGAATAAAACAACTCAGCTAGGCTGTCAAAGATGATGGCAATATATACAGTGATCTTTAGTCATAGGGATTAATGACAGCCACTGCACTGAAAGAGCCTACATTTGTAATCTCAGTATCCAATATGAGAACAAGTGGGTTTGCATGAAGAGCAAAGTTTTGACCTTCCACTTCCCATGGGGGAATTAGGAGTGGTGTTGCTGAGCCTGCTTCTCCAAATAGCCAGCAAGGCTGATGCTGAAAAATGCAAGATCTATGAACCACAGCCTCCACTTCATAAGTATCCACAGCTGGGGGATCTCATGATTGGAGCCATTGCTTCTCTGTCCTTCATTGTTCCTGACCGCTTAACCTTCACTGGACCCCACAAGCCTTGCTTGATGAACTTGGGTAAGGAGTTGATATTTTCTTTTTGTTTATTTATCTGCTCATCACTTGAATTTGTCATAGCAGATGCCACCTTGGAACAATTTTATAGTCAGTAGAGATAGTTTATATTATTGAAGGAATATGGAAGCTTTGTTTTCTATATAGCCAAAAGGATGCATTTTGGTATGAATTTAAGGTTCTTCACAGTTACTTTATTTCTTCATATTGTCAGTTATTTTACCCTCCAATTTCTGTCCCGAACAAGATTCTTAGGAACTGCTTTACTTCCTCTTATGTCGCTCTTACTACATCTTTTCATTCACCTCTCTTTATTCATCTGTCCTCTCTTATTATTATTATTATTTTATTATTATTATAACTTTTCTATGCCGCCCCTTGCCGAAACCTCGGGGCGGCTTACAACATGATAAAATACATTGAAATACAATAGTACATAATAAATTACCATTAAATACAAAAATACAAAAAATACATTGATTTACAAATATAAAATTAAAATTATCAGTATAAAATAAAAATATAGGAGGAGAAAGAGAAGGAAGAACAAGTTGCCCTGGCCAGATCATATGTTTTAACAATTGAAATGATGCTTAAATAAAAAGGTCTTTACCTGGCGCCGAAAAACCAGTAACGACGGTGCCAGGCGGACCTCTTTGGGGAGTGAATTCCATAGGTTGGGTGCCACCGCAGAGAAAGCCCTCCTCCGGGTACTTACTCTCCTAATTTCTTTCATGGAGGGTTCCCGGAGAAGGGAGTCTCCCGCAGATCTCAAAGGGCGGTCGGGCATATACGGACGTAAGCGCTCGTTCAGGTAGCCAGGACCCAAGCCGTTTAGGGCTTTATAGGTCATAATCAACACCTTGAATTGGGCCCGGGCTTCAATGGGAAGCCAGTGAAGCTGATGGAGGACTGGAGTCATGTGAGCATAACACCCCGTCCCCGTCAGCAACCTGGCAGCTCTATTTTGTACCTATTGAAACTTCATAATTCCAGTATTCACAGGATTGGATGAACTCTTCTGGAGAAGTAGACTTCTGCCCTGCATTTCCACAGCAGCTCCTCCAGAACCACTACTGAATGTCTTGATCTGTGGCTGGATGGACAGAGAGGGAACCACAAAATTAGAAGAAGAGATGGAAATTTCTTGCTTTTAAGGAAGGCAGAAACATGATGCAGCCTAGGATAAATTACTGTTAGGAACAATTGCATTACATGTCTTCTTCTCACTAAGTGGGAATTATTTTCAGTGCCCTGTACCCTGAGGTGAAGTTGAGATGATGATTATGATGATGCCAAAAGCAGTGTGATTTTCTTACAAAGTACTGTATGAGGGGCATTTTCATAGAGGATGTGACTTTGTTGCTTCTAGTGTGGTGCCAAAGAATTACCAGCATATCCTGGCCTTGACATTTGCAGTGAGGGAGATCAATGACAATCCTCACATCTTACCCAACTTCACCCTGGGCTTCCACATCTATGACAGCTAGTTCACAGCCAAGTGGACCTATCAGGCCACGTTGCGACTGCTATGCACAGCAGGGATATTAGTCCCAAACTACAAATGCAGTACCCAACAGCACTTGATAGCAGTAATTGGAGTACTGGCCTCTCAAACCTCTGTTCATATAGCAACTCTCTTGGATAGCTTCAAGATCCCACAGGTGGGGTGTATGTATTTACATGAATATGGGGGATGGGAGTCTAACATCTTCTTCACATTTTCTTTGTTCTTTACTTGGTGCACTTATGCTTTAGAGATGCAGCTTTATGCTTTGGAAATTATTGTATTTTTGTATACTTTAGATGAGAAAAACAATGAATGTAAAGCAAACTATGTGAGGAACAAGGAATTTCTCTTGGGCCTCTGTTCATTAATGTGGTGTCAAATCTGAGAAAGGAGGGTCTGGTCAGAAATTCCATTTTGAAATGCCATGAACACTCTTCCTTTTCCTTGCTCCTTCCTCTAGCTGTCCCAAGAGAAGGCAGAAGGACAGACCTCTCCTTTTTTTTTATTCTGTTCACCAGACTCTGCATTCACATCAAGGGACCACTTACCACTTCAGGAGAAGGTGGAGTGTCTTGGAGTCTGAAGTGGGGAGAATGCAGTGTGGAAGGAGTCAGCCTGTTTCTGAATATCATACTGTCTCAGAAAATATACTTCATTACTTTCAATGGTTTGCGTTAAATATGCATTAAAGGGAGGCGAAAGGTTGACAGTTTTATGCAGTTCATGCTAGTGGTGCCCAACTTTTTTGCATCCCCAAATATATTTGGGAATTGGAGAAACAAAATGTCAATGTGTGCATCACAGTTTTGATAGCTCTCTATCTCATCAACAGATATCAATGTGTGTCTTATTTTGCATCTATTGGATGCTCCACAGTCACTTCAATAAGCAAATGCCTAGATCGGATCTTGCTCATATCATGATTTTGCAAAGCAGGGAATACTTTAGCAACTTGAAGACAGTCTGTTTTTTTGAGCAAGGGGAGATTATGCAACATGTTGATTTTGCCCTGAATATATTTTTGGATCAAACATGGTTATTAAATAATCAAGTTATTTCTTGAAAATTAACATATTGATGAAATATGGTCTGTCTGCCATCTTCATGACTAAAGACTGATCTTGCAAAACTGAGAGGGAATAAGGTAGCACTCATGTATGAAGCGACACCTGAGGACACTATAATGTTTTAACAGGGGAAATTGTGCATATCTTAAAATTTGTGCTTCTTTCGGTGTTGGATCTACTTCTCTGGAAGTCTCAGAAATATTGCTAGGAAGTAGCATGCTTTACTTACAAGCCAATGGAAAAACTCACTCAAAGACAAAACCATCTAGTGACAAAATAATACAATGACCATATTAGACCCCTTTTCGGGCACTATTGAAAATGCCCACATAAGACATGACACATTGAAAATACCTAAATTATAATATGATTGAGAGGATTGTGTAGTTTATATGTGCTAATGTTTTAAAAACACCAAAGCTGCTACATAAATGTCCCTTTCATATGGTCTTTCCCCTTGTGTTCCTTGTATCTCCTTAGCTCATATATGGCTCTGCACCAGTAATGAATGATAAAACCCCAGACCTTTCCTTCTATAACATGATGCCGAGAGAGTCCCTTCAGTATGCAGGCATTCTCTCTTGCTGCTGCATTTTGGGTAGACATGGATTGGGATAGTCGTTATGGATAATGACAATGGGGGGCGATTGCTCAAAATGGTGATCCCAATGTTTTTTGAGAGAGGTGTCCATTTTGCCTTCATTGAAAAAATCCCTCAAGCTGCTCTTGGCTCCGATATTAAAGACATGATCGAGAAGGGTGCAAAAATACGTGATAAAATTGTGGACAGCACAGCCAATGTATTGGTGGCCAATGGAGAATCCTATTCCATGGCATTTTACAGGTTCTTACCTTATCTGTCAGAACGAGAACATGTGGCAAATGCACCAATTGGTAAAGTAATGATTGTGACAGCTCAGGTGGAGCTGACATCATTTGTCATTCAAAGGAATTGGAATATAGACTTTTTTCATGGTGCCCTCTCTTTCACAATTCAGTCCAATGATGTCCCAGGATTTCAACAACTCCTTAATACAGAAAACCCTTCCAGTCCAAAAGAGATGGTTTTCTTAGGTCGTTCTGGCAAAACGTTTTCAGCTGTGCATTCCCAGATCCCATGCTGGGCAAAGTAGATGGGAATATGTGCACTGGGGATGAGAAGGTGGAGCATCTTCCTGCAACTTTTTTTGAAATGAGCTTGACTGGCCACAGCTACAATGTCTACAATGCTGTCCTTGCAGTAGCTCATGCCTTGCATGCCATGTCTTCATCTGTTCTGAGGAACAGAGGAATGGTCACCAGAGGTGGATAGGTGTTTCAGAGCCAAGTACAGTGGCAAGTAAAAACTGAGTAGCCTCATTTGGGAAAGAACCACAACGTTGTAGATAACAAAATACATCAATAGAAAGTAAAGAAATTCATTCAGTTCATATTTGAATTGGATTATTGCCTCTATCACTTATACAAACAGCAAGGTCCTCATGAAGATGTGTGCATGCAAGAACGTATAACATAGGCTCCACCATATGAACTGCATTTCTAAAATTGCAGGACAATTGACTGAAACCTCTGGAGCAAGTTAATCAAACTTTTGAATGAGAAACATTTCTGACCATAAACTCAGTATTTATACTGCAAGAGGTTCAAGGAAAAGTAATTAGAATAATGGCAATCATCCAGTGC
Organism: Varanus komodoensis; assembly: GCF_004798865.1. Lineage (NCBI taxonomy): Eukaryota > Metazoa > Chordata > Lepidosauria > Squamata > Varanidae > Varanus > Varanus komodoensis. The sequence continues at coordinate 2,119,639 of NW_025336554.1, forward strand.
ATGCATTTTTTCCCCTCTGTCTGCATAATTCATTTCACAGTTTTTCTAAGCTCCCTCCATTTATTTCCAGATCCATCATTTTCTGAAACTTGTTTCGTTTAACAACAGTGTTGGGCACAAGGTTTCTTTTAACCAGAATGGAGAATTCATAACTGGATTTGATGTGATCAATTGGATTGTGTCCTCAAACCAATCAGTTCGAAGAGTGAAAGTTGGGAAGGTAGATGCCCAGGCAGCTCCAGACCAAGCATTCACCATCAGAACAGATGCCATAACATGGAATAGCTGGTTTAATCAGGTTTGGCCCTTGGTGGGTTGGCAGAGCCTGAACACTTGAATAAGACTCATTCTCACTAGTTACAGTATACTTTCTCTCATTTGACAATAATAGACATAGAAAAAAATATAAGTGTAACTGGCTAGAAGAATACATGATGCAGTGCATGAGACCCAAAAAGCTTCCACCATGATTCCTGTATTGATGAATTAACCACATGAAATAGTTGAATAAATGTATCATAAAATTTTATTAATTTGTTTTTATTTTGAAAATAACTAAAATCATAGCAGTGTTTTCAGCTTAATTCTGCTTATTTATGAAACCAATATTATGCAATTATAAGCATATATTCAGATTGAGGCCAAGTTATACTTAGGACAGCACATTGAAAGAAAGATTACTTAAATTAGTTATGATGTCCCATTGATTTCAAAGGAATGACTAAAAGAGCTACTGAGATTTGAACCACTGTATAGTAAACATCTTCTGTTTTCAGCTTTCTCTTGTGTAATATGTGTTCTATTATTTCTCTCCACTCTTGGGGATGGTTGTGAATGTTGTTTCATTTCCTTTTTATACTATTTTCAAGATTGAAAATAGTATAAAAAGGAAATGAAACAACATTTTCAAGATTGAAAATAGTAGTATTTGGGCTGGAAAGAACTTGCTATTAGTAAAAACTGAGTGTGGGGGAAGCAGAAACTGTTAGTTTTGCCCATCCGGGTGAAGAGATGTTGGTGAATACATTTCAAAACTCCAAGTCACAATCTATTTATGAAGGACCACCCCATTGTGAGTTAAGTTTGCCCCCTCTTTTTTCTCTGACAGGCTTCTCATCCTTAATAGCAATATAACAGAAGGCAGGGCCGCAAGTTCATTTTCTTTTTGGCTAGGATAGATGAGTAACAATTTTATTCCAATCTAATTTCTTTGGCTAAGCATTTATTGAAGCCTACAGGGTTCTACAGATTTGAGATTGAAAGAATAAGAAGCTAAATATTCAAATACTGGAAAAAGTGAAACAGACAGATTACTGCATCCTTCCCTCTCCACCACCTCCAATTCTTGAAACTCCACACTATATCTGAAATCTTTAGCATTAAACTCAAAGTAGATAAAGTGGCTCTAGATTAAGATGAACTCAATCCCAGTCTAATCACTGTGAAAAAGCAGTGCTGTCTTAATTTACTTTTGATTAGTTTTCAATTTTAACCTGCTATGCTCTATCCAACCCAGTAGGAAGCTTCAGCAGAAGTAGAAAAGTGTGGGACAGTGAGGGCCAGGGCTTCAGAGCATCCTGGTAGTCACAATCTCTTGATGTGCTCTCCAAGTTGCCCAGAAGGAAATAGAATGATGATGCCATTCACACAGTATCCTGAAACCCAATGTTTGCCCACATTTATATTCCAATTACAAGGGGGTTGGAAGGATGCATACACTTTATTGCCATGACATGGTCATATAATTTCAACCTTACAGAAGTCTCACAGAGCACATTTATGGAAAAGCAGTTCCTGGAGACATTGACAACTTGCAAAGTAAATGCAGAACTGGAAGGATTCCAATGAAATAATTCTCATGATACTTATTCTCCTTCTCCCCTGATGACCTAGGCACAGCCTCTATCTGCATGCAGCAAGAGCTGCAATCCCAGGTCTATGAAGAAGATCAAGGAAGGAGAGTCATTTTGCTGCTATGATTGCATCCCATGTCCCAAAGGGAAAATTTCAGGAAAGAAGGGTACGCATTTAAATCTACATCTATTCTGAATATATTTGATAAAGTTCAGAAAATGTATGTAAAAATCTTTCTTCAGGAATTGTGGTGTGATTGAAAGGGGACAGGTGTGACCTGGTGAAAGATGCTGAAAAGTGGTAGAGGATGTAGGCATGTGTGAGCATGTGTGTGATCACTTGCCGAGTTGCTTGAAATGACCCAACTGCACTGGATTCTGAATATTCAGGATGGGTGGCTGACCCAGTCTCCTTTGGAGCTTGCCCTTGAGCACTGCACAGATGCTTCGGATGATGCTAAAAGATCAGAATTTATTAAGGATTAATAACGAAGGGACTCTGGACAAGGTCAGTACATCTCTGCCATGACAACACTAATATCCCATGCCTGTGTTTTCAAAGCAAAATCTTGCCTTAGCTCTGCAACTGCCTACATCCGTTAAATGAAATGGATTCTCAAGTTCATTGAGAAACAAATCCCATTCAGTTCAATAAAGCTTTTTCTGAAGTGGAGAACATGTATGTAGTGGCAAGTAAACCCCAAGATGCTGTTAATTCCATGGTCCTCGCCCTGTCTGCTTGTGTCTGGGAATTCTGTTGGGTTCTCTGAGGCTTATGGGTGAGACTGATATGGATACTCAAGACATGGACAGAAAGCCCCTACCTATTTTGTGTTCCATGTTGTCTCCTTTCTTATTTCTCAGAATTTCTGTGGCTAGGCAGGGGTGATAGGTTTCTTTCAGCTTATTTTTGTTCTCTGTTTCCCAAGAGTTCTAACTGTGAGGCATTGTGCTGCATTCTTTTTGACAGGAGAGTGCTGCACTGCCCTAAGCAGGGTCTTCCCTGCCTCTGTCATGGGCTGCTGGGCTTTCTTCATAGCAGAAGGTGGGAACAGCCCACAGAATAGTGCATGCTGTATATTGCCTTATATTCTCAGTGACCCAGCAGGTGAGCTATGCTGGGGAATCAGCCAGAACTGGTACTGCTCAATTATTGCATTCCAGCGCTGGGCCATGGAAGCTGTAGCAAAGAGAACAGTTTCCTGTTTTTTCAAAATAAGCCAATTCAATGTAATTATTGCTTCATGCACATGATTATGTCATGCTGGTATTGCAGATGCAATCCCAAATACATGAACATATCCATTTTGCCTTATGTAGTTTTAGCTCAAAAAAGTCAAGGTCTGAAATCATTGTAAGGCAAGTAAGTACTGAATTATGGCTCCTGCCCACCCCTCCAATTAGGGCTCTTCATGTACAACAGCTTTACAGAATGGTCCTCTTCTGTCTGGAAACCTCAAAATCAAAGAGGAAAATAAATTAGAGTTTAAAAATGGGAATGCAATCAAGAAAATGTATACGCTAATTTGACTAGAAAACAATTTTTGTGGCATGTTAGTGAGACCTGTAGAATACATGAGATGATGTATCTATTTATTTTTCCTCAGATATGCCTTACTTTTATTCATGTGAAGATGAAAAATACCTGAGCAAGCACAATGATTTTTGTATTCCCAAGTCAGTGAACTTCATTTCCTATGAAGAACCTTTGGGCCTCACTTTAACCTCTTTCGTTATTCTCTTCTGCTTGACCACAACTCTGGTGCTGGGAATATTTCAGAAGCATCACGAGAAGCCCATCATCAAAGTCAACAACCGGCACCTCACCTATGCTCTTCTCGTCTCCCTCCTGCTCTGCTTCCTCTGCACACTGCTCTTCATCGGCCAGCCACACAAAGTGACGTGCCTCCTGCGACAAACTGCTTTTGGCATCATCTTCTCAGTGGCCGTTTCTTGCGTGCTCACAAAGACAGTCGTGGTGGTTTTGGCCTTCAGAGCCACCAAACCAGGATGTAAAATGAGGGATGGGGAAGTGACTGGTCAACACCCTCCTTCTTTCCTGCTGTCTTCTTCAGACAGCCATTTGTCTTGCCTGGTTGGCAACTCCTCCTTTTCCAGATATTGACAAGCATTCAGTGGCTGAAGAAATCATTCTGGAATGTAACGAGGGATCCATAATGATGTTTTACTGTGTGCTGGGCTATCTGGGCTTCCTGGTTATGGTCAGCTTCATCATGGCTTTTCTTGCCAGGGAGCTCCCAGACATTTTCAATGAGGCCAAGTTCATCACTTTCAGTATGCTGGTCTTTTGCAATGGGTTGTTATCCTTTGTGCCTTCCTACTTGAGCACAAGAGGAAAATACTTGGTGACTGTAGAGATCTTTTCTATCTTAGCCTCCAGTTCTGGCCTGCTGGGTTGCATCTTCTTCCCCAAATGCTACATCATTTTGCTGAGACCCGAGTTGAACAAGAAGGAAAATCTAATAAGGAAAATCGTGTGAAAAAATTAAGTTTCTGCACTTTTTGCTGCAGATTGTGATCCATCTTTATGGCCATGTCTGTTTTGCTGGTTTTGTATATTTTGCCTCAGAACATATTTCTGCTGACATTTTGCCTTTAAAATTTCACGTTTTTGGAGAAATCTTCATTTAAATAAGTGGCCATGCTCCTTTTGGAAAGTCATGCAGGCTCTAAAAACATTAGGAGTCAGGGGTGAGTTGAAGGTGCCTTGTTCCAGGTAAAACTCACAGGAAAGCAAGCTCACCCAGCAGGATCTCTTGTTTGTACTTTATTTGTTTATTTGGCTGCCTAATGCACCAACGCCATCACCTCACCTGGCCTCTTCCTTTTTTTATTTATTTTTTTTATTTATTAAAACATTTTTATGCCGCCCCATTCGCCGAAGCCTCGGGGCGGCTTACAACAAAAAATTAAAATAACATTTTAAAATATATACAATAAAATACAAATATATAATATAAAACATACACTATAAAACAAGCCTTGTTCCAGGGGAAAGAGTGACATTACCTTTGTGGCTGTGGGGAGTTGAATGTCCAGGGTGCAGGCTCTGCCCTTGCTGCTCCTGTCTGACTGTCTGTGCTTCTCCTAGTCCTTCCCATCCCTCATCTTCTTCCTCACTCAATCTCTCCTATTATGACCCCCCTCCATTCATCTCATCCCTGTCTGTATTCTCCCTTCCCCAGTACAGCTGTTCCTGCCCTGACCACTAATCTGGTGCAGCATAAAACAAAGGAAAACCAGAGCATAAAAAAACCATAATCATCTTGTACGCATGGTTGGACTGCTGCAGCAGGTGTGTGAGAGGGGAGCAGTTTGACAGGTACTACCATTAATTAGATGTCACTTTGCACAGAAGGAGGACATGTCAGGCTTGTGACTTTTCCTCCCTGCATGGTCTATTTATGCAAGGCTCAAGATTAATATTGGCAGCATCCCTAGTGCAATGGACCTTTGGTCATCCTTGGCTGCCTTGGGGTTTCATCCTGAGAGGAATTAAGTCAACTTTCTCCTTCTTCTAAACACTCTCCTGCCAGACTTTCTGTTCCTCTTCAGGCCTCTTGGAAAAAATTGCTACCAAGTCAATCGGAACAAAAGCTGCCAATTTGAGTGCTACAGAGTGATCGAGGGAAGATAGACTCCTTAGTCACTATGTGAGCAGAGACACCCTGTTCCTCCCAAGCAGATTCCTGTCTGTACCCTGTCATCTCTGGCTCCTGTCCAGTGGGTGCCAAGAGAAGATGGGCATTTCACATAGGCATACTGAAAAGACTCCCTCACATGCAAATGACATAGCATTTTCATTTCCCCAGGGGCCTCTGTTGAGGAAGGCCAGTCACTGCTTTACTTCCATGGACTTTACAAAAGCTTGCTTGTTCAGAAAGCAGAACAATGCTAGGGCCTAATAGACCCCTTCACACCTTGTATGCCTTGCAATCCAAAATGATCCCAAGCACCCAGATCTATTAAAGACCAGAACCGCTACTCCTACAGAAAGTCTTCCAGCAGTGTCCACTGAATTTTGATGAATGCCTCCCAATCTCAGGGAAAAAAATGTTTCTACTCAAGTGTAGTTCTGTGAATGTGTGTGTGCTATATTCAAGTTCCAGCTTGAACATTTACTTCGCCAACTCCATCAAGATTTGTTTAGGGCCAAACAACATTGATGGACATCTAGTACCAACCACTAGATTGAACAGGCTCTTGCACATTGATCGGTTTTTATCCCAACATAATCAGATGTAGTTTTGCTCAGGAGGAGGACATTGGTGTGTTTGGACTTAAAGATTTGTCTGTGCTGAGCTCAAGATGAGTGTCTGCAGCATCCCTAGCCCAGCAGACCTTTTGTGACCCCTCAGCTGCCTTGGGATCTTTTCTCTAGAGAATCCAAGTCAACCCTCTTCTTCCACTTCCTTTCAAACTCTCCATCTGTACTCCTCAGGCCTAGTAGAAGAAAAACTCACAATTCAAATAGCAGAAAATCTGCCCATTGAAGTGCAACAGAGATGAGTATAAAGTGATTCTCAAATAAAGTATTTTTTATAAAGACACTCAGAATATAGTCATTCATAACAGTTTACAGTTGATATTAAGTGGAAATATTATTTGATATGTGAAAATAATTTTGAAGATCTATGGAGGCCATTTATTGAATATTTTCTAACATGGGAAGAGGTGTGTGAGCCATCACAAGAGCCTGTGCTGTTCTGGAAGGGGAGTGGGAGTGGAGCAACTTGTATGATTAAGTGACTTTACATTAAGAAAGATTTATCTCTTGGTCCTGGTGTTGGTAGCACTGTTATTTCTGTATTGTTTAAATATGCTTATCATTTCTATATCACTTGCCTTTGTATTGCTCTATATTTGTGTAATTAATGGAAAATAAAAATCAATTAAATGGAAAAAAGGCTATCGGGGAGGTTAGGGTTAGGTTTACACTTAGCGTGCTACAGACTATGGTAGGAAAGATAGACTCCGTAATCACTTTGCAGATAGAAGCACAGAGGTACAAGGAGTCCCTGAAGGGCAATGCAGACTGACTCTGACTAAAGGGCAGTTTTAAAGACAAGACAACCCACCCCCACAGAAACTTTTGGAATGTTGTCCACTGAAATTTGCTGTATGTCTCCCAATTGCAGAAAATCTTCTGAAACCTCTGGCGAGTTCTTTGTGGGGGAAATGTCCAACAGTATTTATTGGGTCCTACAACCATCCATGGGTAACCTTCTCTCCCTCACAGCCTTCAGATGTGAATCACGGACAGGCTACTCTTGACTATAAAAAGAAGTACAATAATCAAAGGAGTAGTGGTTTCAGTTTTGCCAGGCTATAGGTAGGTAAGAAAACAAGTGCAGATTCATTGCAGGAACCATTCTAGTGAAACATGAAGCTTTGCCCAGTGACCAGATGAGCAAACATGAAAACCCAGAGGAGGACATGAGAGCAGTGACTGCACTCCCACAATTCTGGATTAGCGTCACTATGATATAGGTGGTTTTATCTGGCTCCTTTCAAGAGATAAACAACTTTGTTAATATTTTTGACAGCTGCTCAACACGGACGATGCTTTCATTGACACCCCACCATGTTTTCACCAGTATATTCTTGATATCTCTCCACAAGCACAAGCATCATCCCTGTACTAGTGAAGTTGCTGCAAACCCATTACCAGTTCAGAAGAGGACCTCTTCTTGGTGAGGAGTTTGTCAAGGGCTTGTCAGACCCCACATAAACAATGTCTGCAGTATCATGCCCGTTCACATGCTGACTGAAACTTGAATACATCCATTTAAATGGCATAAAGAGGAATTACTTTTGTAGAAGTGGTGCTGATTCTTTTTCAGTGAGACCTAACATTCTATATCCTTGAAAAAATAATGGTTCATAATGGTTCAATACTGAACCAACTGTTTTGTAGTTTCCTAGAAAGCCCCTGGCTCTCTTGCTGATCCATTCAGACCAATAAGCTCATTTAAATTCTTAGAACAAATGCAAATCAGTTTTGAAGGTTTATTGAGGCCTACAAGTGTATACATTGGCAGGCGCATGTTGGAAAGTTGAGAATAGAGTCAGCTCTTCTGCCAGTCAGTTATGTATGCTGCTGCCTTCAGCATCTAATCAAGGATGATATGGGGATAAGCAACCCTTTTGGGTCCATGAGCTCATCTAACCAGAAAACAGGTAGATAACATTGTTTTGGTCCTGAATTCTGAAGGAAGAATTAGGTAGGCAAATCTCATAAATCTGTGCACAAGTAAAGCCAGCTGTGCAAGCCCATGAAAAAGGAATCTAAAATCCTCAGGAAGTGCTAGGTCACATACACATGCACACATAGCCTGATGGTCAATTCTGGACAATTCAACAGCTTATACAATCATTTCAAGAATTTTGCTGGACCTAATATATGGACTATTTACAGTTAACACTGGGATCACAAAAAAGAAGGAGAGGGGAATGAAACTACCCTCCCATACATAGCTGTTAATGTGCTTCCAGAAATTGAGTGTGAGTGGAAAGATTCCATTGGCAGGGGGTGGAGGGAAAATATCTCAAGGAAAAGAGCTCCAGAAGTAGGGTCACCTTCATTGCCCATACACTCTGATTCCAGTCAACATTGGCTCCACAGTACACTGACTCCACAGTACAAGCAAAAACACCCATGGGATTCATAATGAATGCTGTGGTTTCCCTCACAGTTCTGCACCCTTTCTTATTACTACTTACCAAGTCATTCATAGAACTATAAGAAATGTTGTGCTCCTGAATTATTGTGGATAACAACGCCTGTTTTCAATTTGAACATTCCTGATGTCCAATTGCTATGTTCTCTTTAATTGTCTAAAACGCAGTTCTGTCACTACTCAACACCCTGTAGATTTTGAAAGAACAAACCAACTCTACTTGGCTATGAAGGACTGTTACAATACATTCTGTGATCTTTGGTCAAATGGATAAATATGGACAGCCACTGCACTGAAGGAGCCTACATTTGCAATCTCAGTGCTCAATATGGGAACAAGTGAATTTGCATGAAGAGAAAAGTTTTTCCTTCCACTCATCATGGGAGAATTAGCAATGGTGTTGCTTAACTTGCTTCTCCAAATAGGAAGCAAGGCTATTGCTGAAAAATGCAAGATCTATGAACCGCAACCTCCACTGCATAAGTATCCACAGCTGGGGGATCTTATGATTGGAGCCATTGCTTCTCTATCCTTCATTGTTCCTGACCGCTTAACCTTCACTGGACAACCCCCACAAGCCTTGCTTGATGAACTTGGGTAAGGGGTGATATTTTTTGTTTATTTATCTGCTCATCACTTGAATTTGACATAGCAGATGCCACCTTTAAACAATTTTATAGTCCGTAGAGATAATTCATATTATTGAAGGGGTGTGGAAACTTTGTTTTCTATATAGCCAAAAGGATGCATTTTGGTGTGAATTTAAGCTAATTCACGATTATTTCCTTCTTCTTGGAACCTTTCTGTAGTCCTCTCATTGACAGTTGTTTTCCCTTCAATTTCTGCCCTATAAAAATTTCTTAAGATTTTCTTCACTTCTGTTTATGTCTCCCTTGCTACATTTTTTTCATTCATCTCTCTTAATTCATCTGTCCTCTTTCATTGAAACTTCATAATCCCACTATTACCGGATTGGATCAACTCTTCTGGAGAAGCAGACTTCTCCTATTCTTCATTTCCACAGCAGCCCCACCAGCCCCCCTCCTCAAAGTCTTGCTCTGTGGCTGGATGGACAGAGAGGGAACCACAAAATCAGAAAAAGAGATTCTGGCATGAATGGAAGTTCCTTTCTTGTAGGGAAGGCAGATACATGATGCAGCCTAGGATAAATTACTGTTAGGAATAATTGTACTGCATGTCTTCTTCTCACTAAGAAGGAGTTATTTTCAGTGTGCTGTACCCTGAGGTGAAGTCAAGATGATGATCATGATGATGACAAAAGCAGTGTGATTTTCCTACAAGTACTGTAGGAGGGGCATTCACATAGAGGATGTGACTTTGTTGCTTCTAGTGTGGTGCCAAAGAATTATCAGCATATCCTGGCCTTGACATTTGCAGTGCAGGAGATCAATGAAAACCCTCGCATCTTACCCAACCTCACCTTGGGGTTTTGCATATATGACAGCTATTTCACAGCCAAGTGGACCTATCAGGCAACCATGCTACTGATATGCACAGCAGGGAGATTAATCCCAAACTACAAATGCAGTACCCAAAAACACTTGATAGCAGTCATCGGGGGACTGGACACCCAAACTTCTCTTCATGTAGCTACTCTCTTGGATATCTACAAGATCCCACAGGTAGAGAGTATGTCTTTTGCTGTAAGCCTTCCTGAGATGATTATCGTAAAGGACAACATATAAATGCTATAAATAAATAAATAGTTGTATATGGAGGATAGGAGGCTAACATCTTTTTCTCATTCACTTTGTTCTTTAATTGGTGCATTTATGCTTTGGAGTTGGAGCTTTGCGCATTGGAAGCAATTGTATTGTTTGTGTCCTTAGGATGCAGGAAAACATTGATTGTAAGGCAAACTACCAACTACTAAACTGTGGAGGAAGGGTAATTTCTCCTGTGACTCTGTCCATTTATGTGCTGCTGGATCTAAGACCGGAGGATCTAGTCAAAATCTCAGACCACAGTCTCATAAACCTCCATTTCCATTTTGAAATGCCACAGACAGTCTTCCTTTTCCTTGCTCTTGACTGTAACTGTCCCATGAGAAGGTACAAAGGACAGACCTCTCCATTTTTATTGAGAGGACTGTGCAGGATAAATGTTCCCATGTTTTGAAAACAGCAAAGCTGCTACATAAATGTCCTTATTACATGTTTTTTCTCCCTCTTCTTCTTGAATTTTCTTAGCTGATATATGGGTCTGCACCAGTGATGAATGATAAAACCCCAGGCCTTTCCTTCTACAATATGACTCCCAGGGAGTCCCTTCAGTATGCAGGCATTCTCTCTTTGCTGCTGCATTTTGGGTGGACATGGATTGGGACAGTCGTTATGGATAACGACAATGGGGAGCAATTCCTCCAAATGGTGGTCCCAGTGTTTTCCAAGAGTGGTGTCTGTTTTGCCTTCATTGAAAAAATCCCTGAACCTGCTCTTGGATCTGATATTGAAGACATGGTGAAGAAGGGTGCAGGAATACATGATAAAATTGTGGAAAGCACAGCCAATGTATTGGTGGCCAATGGAGAATCCTATTCCATGGCATTTTATAGGTTCTTACCATATCTATCAGAACGAGAACATGTGGCAAATGCACCAATTGGTAAAGTAATGATTGTGACAGCTCAGGTGGAGCTCACTTCATTTGTCGTTCAAAGGAATTGGAACACAGACTTTTTGCATGGTGTTCTTTCATTCACAATACAGTCCAACAATGTCCCAGGATTTCAAGAATTCCTTAATACAAAAAACCCTTCCAGCCCAAAAGGAGATGGATTTATTAAGCCCTTCTGGCAACAGGCTTTCAGCTGTGTATTCCCAGATCCATTACTAGGCAAAGTAGGTGGCAGTATGTGCACTGGGAATGAAAAGTTGGAATGCCTTCCTGCAATTTTTTTTGAAATGACTTTGATGGGTCACAGCTACAATGCCTACAATGCTGTCCATGTGGTGGCTCATGCCTTGCATGCCATCTCTTTATCTGGTATGAGGAACAGAGGAATGGTGACCAGAGGTGGACAGACATTTCCAAGTCAAGTACACTGGCAGGTAAAGACTGAATAGCCTCATGTGGGAGAGATGCACAGCTTTACACAAATTAATACAAATCAGGGAACCACTTTCAGTGCATATTTGAATGGGATTATTGACTATGTCTCTGCTTATTCAAACAGCAAGGTTCTAGTGAATATATGTGTGTGCAAGAACATTTAAAATTGGCTCCTTCACATGAACTGCATTTGTAGAATGGGTGGAAAATTTACTCATACCACAGAAGCAATTTAATCTAACCTTTGAATTAGAGCAGTATCTGACCTTAAACTCAGTATTTATAGTACTGTATAATGGGATAGAGGAAAAATATAAGAACAATTTCTGTCATCTAGCGCAAGTATTTCGCTCCCTCTGTCTGCATGCTTCCTTTCACAGTTTTTCTAAGTGCCTTCCTTTTCATTCCAGCTCCATCATTTTCTGAAGTCCGTTTCATTTAACAACAGTGCTGGGGACATGGTGTCTTTTAATGAGAATGGAGAGTTAGTCACTGGATTTGATGTGATCAATTGGATTTTCTCCTCAAACAAGTCCTTTCAAAGAGTGAAGGTTGGGAGGATGGATGCCCAGGCTGCTCCAGGCCAAGCATTCATCATCAGTCCAGAAGCAATAGCATGGAACAGCTGGTTTAATCAGGTCTGGTTCTTGAAGGATTAGCTGAATCTACCTACTTGAATAAGACTCAGTTTCAGTAGTGACATTTATACTTTATCTTATTTGACAGTAATGTAACTAGAAAACTCCTTATTTGAAACTGGATAGCATAATATGTGCTGCACTGAATGAGACCAGAAAAGCTTCCACCTTGGTTTCAGTGCTGCTGAATTAACCAGTAGAAACAGTTGAAGATATATATAGATGTAGATGTGTAGATATCCTATTAATTCCCTATTTTTCAATAGACTTAAATCATCAGCATTTTTGCAACTTATCTCTGCTTCACTATGAAACTAGGTAATATCATGCAACTAATTCTGATAAGCAAATTATTAAAAACTGGATTAGATGGAAAAAGTATTAGGTGGATCCAAAATTGTCTGTTAAATCAGACACAGAGAGTGGTCATCAATAGCAACTTCTCAAATTGGATTGAGGTTACTAGTAGGGTGCCATGGGGTTCAGTCCTGGGTCCAGTGCTCTTCAACATCTTTATTAATGATTTAAATGAAGACGTCCAAGGAAAGATAATCAAATTTGCTAATGATACAAACCTGGATGGAATAACAAACACCCTAGAAGACAGAATGAAGATCCAGAGCGAACTTGATAAACTTGAACAGTGGGCCCCAAACCACTTGTTAAATCCCATAGAATGAGATTTAACAAGGACAAGTGCCATGTTCTCCACCTAGGAAAAAGGAACCAAATGCAAGTTGGGGAATAGGTGTCTCAACAGAACTGAAAAAGAAAAAGATCTCAGAGGAATTGTGGACAATAGGCTAAACATGAGCCAACAATGTGATGCAGCTGTCAAAAGGGCAAATGCTGTTTTGGGATACATTAACAGAAGTATTATTTCCAAATCATGAAAAGTAGTAGTTCCTCTATACTTTGCACTAGTCAGACCTCACCTAGAATACTGTGTCAAGTGTTGGACACAAAGATTTAAGAAAGCCACAGGTAAATTAGAAAGGATCCAGAGGAGGGAAACAAAAATGATCCAGGGTTTGGAAACACTGCCCTATGAGAGAGAACTGGGCATGATCAGACTTGAGATAAGAAGACATGAGATCGCTCTATAAGTACCTCAAAGGCTGTCATAAAGGGGAAGGTCAAGATGTCTTCTTACTGATGCCAGAGTGTAGGACACAGAATAATCAGTTTAAATTGCAACAACCCAGATTCAGGCTGGACATCAGGAAAAGCTTGCTCACTCTCAGAGCAATAGGACAATGGAACTAGCTGCCTTGAGAGGTGGTGGACTCTCCCACACTAGAGACATTCAAAAAGAAACTGGGCAGCCATCTGAGTGGGATGGTGTAACTTGGTGTCCTGCAACAGTAGGGGATTGAACTTGATGGCCTTCATGACCCCTTAGAACTCCACTATTCTATGATTCTGACTATAATGTGTTCAGATCCAGGCATAGTCAAACTTAGGATAGCACATTGAAGGAAAAACAACTTAAATTAGTTATTATTCACATCTCATTGATTTCAATGGCACTAATCAAAGAATGACTGAGGTATGGCCTTTGGAAGGTATGGCCTCAGTCATACCTCAAAGAATGACTGAGGTATGGCCTTTGGAAAATTCTATGAATTTGGCCACCAAATTTTTCCTGCCACAGTAGCAATCGAACTGGGGTGCTGTTAAATAGATGGGGATGCCTATAGAATGTCCCTTTGGCAGTCCCTTTTGGATGGCTGCATCTCACCTCCCATAGAAATGTTTGGAATGGAGGGAGGGAGGATACAGAGCAGTTTCAGTTCAGGCAAACCATGTGAACTTCTTCATTTAAACAATAGAAAGGGAGTGTTTGTTTTGATAAATGCTTCCAAATTCCTGGATTTATAAGTGCACATTAAAAAATAACATTTTTAAAGCTCATGAGATAATGCACATTTTTTAAAAAGGTGAATACACATTTTTAAATGCATGAAATGCATCGCTTACCTGTTCAAAAGCATGTTAAAAATGGGATCACACTGAAAAGAAAGTTGGGTAGAAACAGTGGTGTTTTCCCAACCCCAGAAGAACCTAGCTTGATGTCACCACTTGTATGGGAGGATGAACTCCCATTTTTGCCCCGTTGTTTTATTCCATTTACAAGCTGGCTGGAACCATGCATGCAGTTTTCATCCATGATATGGTCCTTGGACTTCAACCTTACAAAAGTCTTGGAGAGCACATTTATGGAAAAGGAGCTTTGGGAGAGCTTGGCAATTTAAAAGGAGATTGCAGAACTGAAAGGATCCCAATAATTCTTACGGTTCTTATTCTATTCATCCCCTGATGACTTAGGCACAGCCTGTATCTGTGTGCAGTGAGAGCTGCAATCCTGGTTCTGTAAAGAAGGTTAAGGAAGGGGAGCCATTTTGCTGCTATGATTGCGTGCCATGTCCCAAAGGGAAGATTTCGAGCAAGAAGGGTAGGCATTACAGTGTGCATCTATTTCAAATAGATTTGATAAGATGAAGAACAGGTGTGGAAAAGATCTTCTGGAATTGACTTGTGAATGAATGGGAAGATGCTGATTGGGGGTGGGGAGGTGTTGGTATGTGAGAGCACATATGTGATTGTTTGCCCATGTTGTTCCAAATGATCCAACTGCAGTAGATTCTAGATATTCAGGGTGGGTGGCCAATCCTTGACTATTGAAACTTACACCTGCAGTGCTCACTCATGAAAACTACACAGATACTTCCATTGATGCTAAAGGAACATAACTCATGAGTAATGAATAACAACTAACCAAGAGACTCTGATCACAGTCAACACATATCTGCAATCACTGCCCTATTATCCTATGCCTCCATTTTCAGAGCAAGATCTCTCTTCAGTTCTTTAACTTTTTACATTCCTTAAATGAAGTCCAGCCTGTTTCTGTCTAGGTTTATTCAGAAAAAAATTCCATGCAGTTCAATATGCTTGCTTAAAGTCAAGAATATGTATGATAGCTTTTATAGATCCCCAAGACAGTGTTCATTGCACAGAACACGCTCTGTCTGCTTTCATCTGCATATTCAGTCAGGTTGTCTCAGGCTTATGGCTGGAATGCAATGGATGCTTCAGACATGTATACAAACCTGCTTAACATTTGTACTCTTTCCTGCCTCCTTAGGCACTTCTAAGAATTACTGTGAATACACATGGTTGAGAATTTTCTTTCAGTTCATTTTGTTTTGGTTTATTCTGAAAACTGTTTCCCAGTTTTTGGAGGCATTGAGTTTGATCCTTTTCACAGGAGGAGCACTCTCCGTGTCCCCAATGCTGAAAGAGGAGCTTCTCGAAAGGGACCCTGGGGTGGAGCTAAAAGGCACCTGGCTCCCACAGGCACTGCTGGGTGATCTTGATAGCAGATAGTGGGAACAAGCTAATGAAGAAGTATGCTGCAATGAGTTTCATATCCCATTATATCCCCAGTGACCCAGCAGGTGACCTGAAGTGGAGAAACCACTTGAAGTTGAACTGCTCAATAAATGCATTCTGGCCCTGGGTCAGGGAAGCTGTAGCCAATCAAAGTGATGCTGTGGTTTAAGCAAATGCCATGTTGATACTGCAGAAGCAGTCCAAAACAGATCGAACTATCCATCTGTCCAGGCAGATGGCATTGAGTGATTAGCTTGTAAAATTTTAGGTTTGAAATTACTGCACATTCAGCCAAGTAAAACCCTGTTCCATGACAGGCTTTTCATCTTCAACAGCTTTCTGTCAGGCCAGCAAAACATGGTCTTCATTCTGGAAACACCTACTGAATTTGTCACACACAAATGGGTAGGAATTGCTTTTGAATTAATCTGTGATTTGATAAGACAAATTTCTTCATTTTCAAAGTAAAAAAATACATGAGGGTTAAAAAATGCAGATCCAACAAAACTAATTTATTCTCTGCTTAGACTAGAAAATGACTCATCTGGGAAATTGATCTGGCTTCTTGCTAAGACCTATGGAATGCATGAGAACATGTATAAATTCATATTTCCTCAGATATGCATCACTGTTATCCATGTGAAGATGAAAAGTACCCAAGCAAGCACCAGGATTTCTGTATTCCCAAGTCAGTGAACTTCTTGTCTTATGAAGAAACTTTGGGCATCATTTTAACCTCTTCTATTATTCTTTTCTGCTTGATAACGGCTCTGGTGCTAGGAATATTTCAGAAGCATCATGAGATGCCCATTGTCAAAGCCAACAACCGGCACCTCACCTACGCTTTCCTCGTCTCCCTCCTGCTCTGTTTCCTCTGCACACTGCTCTTCATCGGCCAGCCGCACAAGGTGACATGCCTCCTGCGACAAACTGCTTTTGGCATCATCTTCTCAGTGGCCGTGTCTTGTGTGCTCACAAAGACAGTCATGGTGGTTTTGGCCTTCAGAGCCACCAAACCAGGATGCAAGATGAGGAAGTGGATGGGGAAAAGACTGGCCAACACTCTCCTTCTTTCCTGCTGTCTTCTTCAGGCTGGGATCTGTCTTGCCTGGTTGGCAACTTCTCCTCCTTTTCCAGATATTGACATGCATTCCGTGGCTGAAGAAATCATTCTGGAATGTAACGAGGGATCCATGATGATGTTCTACTGTGTCCTGGGCTATCTGGGCTTCCTGGCAATGGTCAGCTTCATGGTGGCTTTCCTAGCCAGGAAGCTGCCAGACAGTTTCAATGAGGCCAAGTTTATCACTTTCAGCATGTTAGTCTTTTGCAGTGTGTGGTTATCCTTTGTGCCTTCCTACCTGAGCAACAAAGGGAAATACCTTGTGACTGTAGAGATCTTTTCTATCTTAGCCTCCAGTTCTGGCCTGCTGGTTTGCATCTTCTTCCCCAAATGTTACATCATTTTGCTGAGACCTGAGTTGAACAAGAAGGAAAATCTAATAAGGAGAACAGATTAAAAAAATGTACCTGTCTGCACATTTGATAGCAATTTGGAATTAATCTGGGTGGCCATTCTTTGTTTAGTTTGTTTGTTTGTTTGGCAGAAGAGATATTTCAGCACACATTTTGTCTTTCATTTCATGATCTCCAACGTTTTTCTTATTTCTTCTATGTTTGTATGAAGCTTCACTTAAATAAGTGTCCTGGGTTCTTTGGAATAACATGAAAGTGGACTGGAAAGAGTCCCTCACATGCAAATCAATCATGGCATAGCAGTTTTATTTCCCAAAGGCACTCCTCCAAGGAATGTTTATTGCTGCTGTAGTTACATGGACGTTAAGGAAAGCTGTTTGCATTAGAAAACAAAACAAAACTTGGGCATAATAGTCCCCTAGACACCTTGGATGCATGGTTCTGGACAGGAAACCCTTGACTTTAAAAAGAAGCATACACAGCTTCACAGGAGTAGTGGCTTCAATTTTGCCAGGCCACAGGTAGCTAAGGAAAGCAGTGCAGATTCATTCCAGGAACCTCTCTAGTGAAGCATCCAGTTTCCCCCTCTGGCCAGCCAAGTACCCATGGAAACCCAGAGCCAGTTAGAGCAGTGACCCCACTCCCACAATCCCATATTAGAGTCACCATGATATTGGCAGTTATATTTTGATCCTTTTCATAGTGATCTCAAACTTAGATGTCTGGCCTGCTGTGCCTTGTGGGAGTACCAGCCATTTCTAGCCTTCTCCTAAAGTCTGCCTTAGCACTTTTCCTCATCCTTCCCATCCCTCCCTCTTTCTCTTTATCACTGTCTCCTCTTCTGCCCACCCCTCCTGTTCATCCCATCCCCACCTTTATTCTCCCTTACCCAATGCAGCACTTCCTGCCCTAGCCTATATTCTCATGCAGCTGTGTTCACCTGCTCATCCCTGCAAATGGAGTCCCACACCCTGTGCCTCCCAAGCATATTCCCAGCCATGCCCCATCATATCCTGCCCCAATCCAGTGGATGCCAAGAGAAGATTAGTGACCCCATCTACCGCCTCACACAGGCATACTGGAAATACTCCTTCACATGCAAATCATTTTTTTTAAATTCCCCCCTTTTTTTTAATACAGAATATATATATATATATATATATATATATATATATATATATATAATGTTGTTGTTGTTGTGTTGTTTGTATTTAACACACAAAAACCCAACTAATGAATAAAAAAGAAAATACAGTGCACCCACCCCCCAGGAAACCAATAATACCTCCCTTTTAATTCACATATTATAACAATTAAGAATCTATAATGTACTTCAATTAAATCATTATCCCCTCCAAAAATTCAAATAATCTTGATTAGGCTTACAACCTTTACCTTCTATCAATACTGCTTTAACAAAATCTTCCCAAATTTCATTATATTAATTTGCTTTTATTAATCCTTTTTTAATTTTTATTTCTGTTGTCAGTTTATCATTAATTACCATATTCCATATATCATTATACCATTCATGCTGTTGCATAACCCAATTCTGTTTCCAATATTTAACTATCACTAACCTAGTTGCCTTTATCAAACTTAGGATCAATTCCTTCTTAACTTCATTTATAGCTTGTTTTTCAGTCAGCAGCAATAATAGAATGATCAGTGAAATTTCTAAATCTATATCTAAAATTTCTTTAATTTCACTAATCACCACAATCCATATCTTTTGTATATTTTCACAGTCCCACCACATGTTTATAAGTTCCAATCCCTTTCCCACATCTCCACCGTATCTTAGAGTATTTATCATCAATTTGATTTATCTTAACTGGTGTTAAGTACCATCTCCATATCACTTTATATCGATGTTCTTTAATTCTAACTGACATATTCTTATATACTCTTCTATTCCAAATATTTTGCCAATCCTTGTCTTTTATTTCACCTACGTTCATTTCCCAAATTGATTTTAAACTTTTTTTCTGATCCCCTAACTCCATTAATATTCTGTAAATTTTAGCACTTCTTCCATTGCTTGTATATTCTTCCTCAATCTTGCATTCTTTCATAATAGTTTCAAATTTTGTTAATTGTCTTTCTTCCTCTTTAAATTTATCCTCCATTTTTATCAATTTTTCTAATAGAATTAAATTTAACAAATTTAATTTGGCCTCTTAATATACTCCTTAATTGTGCTATATTTTTAATCTTATTTTTCCAGTCTTCCTATTTGATTATTTTTTAATTTATTAATCCAATCCTTTGATTCTATTTTTGGAAATTTCTCCATTTTGACCACTGGTGTTAATGGAGAAATTCTTGGGATTTTCTGTTGTCTCCATTTTTCCCATATTTCCATTGTATTTTTTAAAAAAGGATTTTTAATTCTCTTATTGATCTTTTTAATATCCTTTATAAACCAGTATATCTTTAAGTGATTATTTCCCTTAATTCTTTCATTCAATATTGCTCCATATTAATTCTTTGCTTTGGGCTATAATATCTGGAACTATCTTTAATTGGTTTGCAACTCAAGACTTTTTAACATCTGGAATGCCCAGCCCTCCTCTTTTTTGTGATTCATATCGGAGTGCTTTCTTATTCTTTTCTCTTCCCTTCATTAAAATAAACCTCCAATAATTTCTGCATTTCCTTTAATTTTTGATCATAAAACCTGATTGGAATCATCCAAAACAAAACAAAAAATTAATGTTTGGCAGATTTTTCATTTTTGTTACTGCTATTCTTCTAAACCATGATAATTTTACCTTTTCATATTTTCCTATTTTATCTTTTATATCTTTTTTTAACTTTTCATAATTTTTCATCTTTAATTCTTGACTATTTTTTGGAATATCAATTCCTAAGTATCTAATGCTATCTTCAATTTTTAATTTATATTTTTCTTTTAATATATCCAATTCTTCACTATTGTGTTTTTATAACGTAATTATTTCCAATTTTTCCCAATTTACTTGCAACCCACTGTACTTCCCAAATTCCTTTACATGTAAATATATTCTCTCTATAGTATTTATTGGATCTTGAAATGTTAACAATGTATCATCCGCAAATAAATTAATTGTAATTTCATGACATACTCCAATTCCTTCTATCTGCATATCATTCCTAATTGCATTTGCCAATACTTCCATCATTAAAGCAAATAACACTGGGGATAGGAACAACCCTGTCTCGTTCCTTGACTTAGGTTTATTGTTTCTGAAATACCATCATTTACTATTATGTTTGCCATATTTTCTGAATATAATTGATTTATTACTTTCTTAAACTTTATTCCAAATCCCAACTTCTCTATTATGATCTTGATTGTTGGTCATTCCACATAGTCAAAGACTTTAAGTATATCTAATGCTAATATATTTTGCTTCTCAATGTAAGTTAATATTTAATACTCTTCTTACTACATCTGACATTTGTTGACATCTTATCTTATTTGTTGACCACATTGATCATTCTTTATATATTTATCTATAAATTTATTCAGTTTATTTACCAATATCACTGTAAAGATCTTAACATCTTGATTAATGAGAGATATTGGTCTATAAGATCCAGGGTTTGTAAGATCCTTATTAGGTTTTGCTATCAGCACTATCAGAAATTATCTCCAAGAATTTGGAATTGTTTCCTCTTCCATTATTTTATTAAACATTATTTTCATCTTAGGGACTAATTTTTTTAAATTTTTTTAATAATATTCCACACCCAATCCATCAGATCCTGGTGATTTACCTATTTTCAGTTTATTAATCATTTCCAATATCTCTTCTTTTTCTATTTGAGTTTCCATGATTTCTTCATCCACTTCTCGAAGTTTACCCTTTAAATTCTTTTCTGTATATATCTGACTTTCTTTCAAATCTATTTCATTAACCTTATATAAATTTTCAAAAAACCTTTGAAAAGTTTTTCTTTCACCTTGTTACATCTTTCTCCTGTTTCGTTCTTTATAACTCCTTTTTTTTTTTTTTTTTTTTGACTTGTGTTTCTCTGGCCAGCATTTTGAATATTTATTACTATTTTCTTAAAATTATCTTTTCAAGTAAATTAGATTTCTTTGAACTTGTTCTATTTCAATATTTTGTATTTCTTTTCTTTTTGCTGTTAATTCTAGCATATTTCCCCCCTACTTTTAAAATATTTTTCTTGAATTCTTTAATTTCTTCTTCTAATCTTGTTATATAATGCTCTTTTTGTTTTTTTAAACTATATGAATATTTTATTCCTAGTCCTTTTACCACTGCTGTATTACAACCTCTTTTTTCATTTATTTCCCATATTTTTAAAATCCTTTTTCAATTTTTATCTAAAATCTCATTTTTAAAAATCCTTAAATCTATCCTCCATCAATTTGCCTGTCTATATTCATATTTTATTTCCATAGTTTTCATATTTTAAATTTTAAATTACTTTTATATTTATTTTATGAATATTTTAATTACTCTTATATCTGCAGTAACTATATTGGACAATATTTCTGGTGTTACAAATCTATTCTTGTAAAATTTTTATGTCTATTTGAATAAAATGTATAACTTTTTCATTTTGAATCTGATGTGATTCTTCCTGCCATAGTTATATACTTAAATAATTCTGACATATTTTTAAAGGGTTTCTGGAACAATATTCAAAAGCATGTTCTTGGGATTCATAGAAAACTTAATTATAAAGTTTTTCTGCATTTCTGCATGTATCAGTTTCCAAAATCTTTGTGATACTGTGTAATCAACATTTCCAAATCTGTCAAATCTCTTAAAATACCTTCTCCTGGTTGTATTTCCACCTTCAGTCTTGAATCATTTGATGGTAAACAAGCCAATGTATATTTTCCCCTTCATCTTTCAGTTGTCATCAAGATTTATTTCATCCTGATTGGTTAATAACACATTGATAGGTCATAAGATCCTTATTTTTCCTTGTGTGTTTTTCATGTGCTTCAACTGGAGACATCAGGAGGAAGATGGGTGGACTATTTTTTTTTCCTCATAGAATACCAAAATTTTTATTAAACTATCTCTTAGCCCATGGTTGTTATTTAAGATCACTGCCTTCTTCACTGATGATTTAGCCCATAAAAGATTAATTTTTCCATCTTCAAGATCTGCAGTTTCCAACTTCACTCTCCTGTCATTAGCATTTAGAATCCAATATGCAATGTATATCAGGCTGGCTGCATAATAATATCGCTTCAAATTAAGTACAGCAAGGCCTCCTCTCTGCTTTGAATCCTGTAGAATTTTAAATCTGATCCTTGGTTCCTTGTCATTCCAAATAAAACTATTTAATTGTCTCTGCAAATCTTTGAAAACTTTTTCCAGATTCACAATTGGTATTATCTGGAAAAGAAAGTTCAGTTGAGGTAAAACATTCACTTTTACATTTGAGATTCTCCCCAGCCAAGATGCTTTTAATTTAGCTTATTTTTGTAAGTACTTTTGAATCTTCATCCAAGTTGTTTGAAAATTGTCTTGGAAAAGTGCATCATTATGTCCTGTGATGTTTATTGCTAAGTATTTAACTGGCTTTGAAGTTATTTCACATCCTGGGATTATTTTTATATTTCCCTTTTCTTCTTTCGTTATGAACTTTAATATAATTTTTTCTTATTGATTTTATATACTGAATAAAGTCCAAATTTTTCAACTTCCTCCATTATATGCTGCATGGATTGATGTGGATCCAGAATAGTCAGGATTCTATCATCTGTGTAACATTTTATTTTGTATTGTCCTCCACCTGTTTTAAAGCCTTTAATTTTTATTGTATCCTGTCTTATCTTATTTTTGCTAAGATTTCCAATACATATTAAATAAAAGAGGCAATAAAGGGCATCCTTGATATGTTCCCTTCTTCATTTGAAAGCTGTCAGTTAATACAACATTGAGTAGAATCATCGCATATTGTCGAGCATAAATTGCCTGCATCAAAAATTCAAAGATCTTGAGACTCATTGTAAATGTTGAAGGGTTTTCATTAGAAAAGATGAAGCCACATTATCAAAAGCTTTCTCTGCATCCAGAAAAATAAATGCTGGGATTTTTTTTCTTCATTTTCTTCTTAATCCATTCTATTGCATCAATCACAAAACATATATTGCCTTACATATTTCTTTTAGGGACAAATGCAGTTTGGTCTGTATGGATCTGTTTTTCTATACACTTTCTTAATCTTTCTGCCATTATTGAAGTGAAAAGTTTATAATCAACATTTAATAATGAAATAGGTCAATAAGTGTGTTGAAACATATGATCATTGCCCTTCTTATATATCAATGATATATGAGCTTCTTGCCATGTTGGTGGCAGTAATCCTTCTTCTTTGATTCCATTATTTACTTCTTGTAGAGAGAAAATTAGTTTTTCCTCTAAGTATTTATACTACATAGCAGTACATCCATAAGGACCAGGTGCTTTATCTTTTTTCAATTTGCTGGTAGCTTGTGATAGCTCTTGAATAGTGATAGTATCATTGAATATTTTTCCCTGCTCTGGAGTACATTTCTCAAGTCCTGTTTCTTCAAAATATTTCTCCATCTCATTTTCTGAGGTTGATTTTTTGTACAGCTTTAAAAAAAAATGAATTGTTCACAAATTTCTTTTTTCACATGTGTTATACCATTATCCTTCTTCACTGTGGTTATGGATCTTCTTTCCATTTCCTTCTTGAGACACTAGGCTAGATATCTCCCAGCTTTGTTTGCATGTTCAAAATATGTCTGCTTCAACTTCTCAATTTCTTGTGTATCTCCTCAGTCTCTAACATACATAGCTGATTAATTGTCTGAGTTCAGTTTGAGTTAGTTTTTCTTGGGTGTGGAGGGGGGTTGTGTGTGCATGTGTAGACTTCTCTCTTTTCCTTAGACATTGTTTCTTAAAAATATCCTCTCATATAAACTTTACTGGCTTCCCATATTGTAACTGTGGATACATCATTGGTATTATGTAATCTGAATAATTTTCCAGTACTTCTTTGACTTTGTCAAAATGTCTTCTTGTAGAAAAAGATTATCATTAAGTGCCCATCTTCTTCCTCCAACCTGTTCTTCCAGCCATATTGTCACCAATGCATTATGATCAGAAAGTAAATTAGATAGGATCTTTACTGCCTCTAAATTTATAATTAAACTTTTAGATAGCCAACACATGCCAATGCTTGAATATGTCTGATGTCTGTCAGAAAAAATGCTATAATCCCTAACTACAGGATTTTTGAATCTCCATGCCTCTTGTAACTGCAACATTTCCATGTTGTTAAATCTTGTTGTAATCTACCACCTCTTGCTGTTTTGACTTATCCATGTTTAGATCAAAAATTCCATTCATATCACCAATAAGCAAACATTCTCCTTCTTGGAAATAAAATATTAATTTCTTCACAACATTTTTCTTTTGTATCATTTGGCAAATAATCACTGATGATCTATTAGTTTTCCCACTTGGAAATCTAATCTTCAAAACAATAAACCTTCCCTATGGGTCTTTAAATTCTTCTACCACATTTAGTCCTTGATTACTAATATAAACAATGACTCCCTCCTTTATAGCATCTGCTGAAGCTGCACAAAGTTTCTGCTGACTTCCCCCAGCTGAAATGAACTATTATTTTCAAATTTTTAAGAAAACAGAGGGCAGATATAATATGGGAACATTAATCTATAAGGCGATGACTATAATGTTTTGATATATGGACAGGCGGAGGTATATACACAATGTTTTTACATGCATAAGTTTTGCATATTTGGTCCATTCTTGTTAAAGCCTCAGAGTGATTGCTAGGAATTTGTACAATTGCAATACAATGGAGACACACACACAAGGCACACACAACCTGAAAAATAATGTTATTCCAGGTTGTCATCTTGCAGACCCCTTTTCAGGCACCCATGGAGGTGCCCATGAATGCCATGAAATGCCATTCAATACAATCTCTGTATTGTAGTACTGCTGAGAAGATTGTTGAGGTTATAGATGCATGAATGTCCTCATTATTTGGCATTTCTCCTCTCCTTTTGTATCTCCTTAGTTCCTTTATGGCTCTGCACCAGTGATGAATGACAAAACCCCAGGCCTTTCCTTCTACAACATGACTCCTAGGGAGTTCCTTCAGTATGCAGGGATTCTCTCTTTGCTGCTACATTTCGGGTGGACATGGATTGGGACAGTCGTTACGGATAATGACAATGGAGAGCGATTTCTCCAAATGATAGTCCCAATGTTTTCTGAGAGGGGTGTCTGCTTTGCCTTCATGGAAAAAATCCCTGAAATTACTCTTGGCAGGGATATGAAAAACATTTTGGAGAAAGGAGCAAAGATATGTGATAATATTGTGGACAGCACAGCCAAGGTATTGGTGGCAAATGGAGAATCCCATTCCATGGCATTCTTTAGATTCTTACCTTATCTATTAGAACAAGAACATGTGGTTAAAATACCAATTGGTAAAGTAATGATTGCAACAGCTCAGGTCGAGTTCACATCATTTGTCTTTCAAAGGAAATGGGACACAGACTTTCTGCATGGTGCTCTGTCTTTCACAATTCAATCCAACCATGTCCCAGGTTTTCAAGAATTTCTCAAGACAAAAGATCCTTCCAGTCCAAAAGGAGATGGATTTCTTAGGTCCTTCTGGCAACAGACTTTCAGTTGTGTATTCCCAGATCCATTTCTGAGCAAAGCAGTTGGGAATATCTGCACTGGGGATGAAAAACTGGAGTGCCTTCCTGCAATTTTTTTTGAAATGAGCTTGAATGGCCACAGCTATAATGTCTACAATGCTGTCCATGTGGTGGCCCATGCCTTACATGCCATGTCTTCATCTGGTCTGAAGAACAGAGGAATGGTGACCAGAGGTGGATGGACATTTCAGAACCAAGCGCATTGGCAGGTAATGGACTCACTAGCCTCATGTGGTAGAGAACCATAGCTATGTAGATAGCAAAATGAATCAATACAATGTAGGAAAACTCATTCTGTTCACATTTTAATAATAAGGTCCTAGAAGTATTTGTGTTTGAAAGAACATTTAAAATATTCTCCCTCACATGAACTGCATTTGTAGAATGTTTGGAAAATTGACTCTCACCTCAGAAGAATTTAATCAATCCTTTGAAAGTCCTTCAACTTATCACCTTATATTAAAGGGGATAGAGGAAAAATAAGACTAGTTCCTGTCATCCAGTGCAAGTAGTTTTCTCCTTCTGCCTGCCTGATTCCTCCCACAGTTTTCTAAGTGTCTTCCTTTCCAATCCAGCTCCATCATTTTCTGAAGGCCGTTCCATTTAACAACAGTGCTGGGGACGCGGTTTCTTTTAATGAGAATGGAGAGTTAGTAGCTGAATTCGATGTGATCAACTGGATTGTGTCCTCAAACCAATCCGTTCAAAGAGTGAAAGTTGCGAGGGTGGATGCCCAGGCTGTGCCAGGCCAAACATTCACCATCTGTCCAGTTGCCATAACATGGAACAGCTGGTTCAATCAGGTTTGGCTCTTGGCAGTTTCACACAATCTACACATCTGAGTATTACTCAGGCTCAGTAGTTCCATGGGCATTTTATTTCATTTGACAATGATAGACCTGGAAAAATACATAAGTGGTACTGGATAGCACAATACATGATGCAGTGTGTGAGGTCCAAAAAGCTTCCCACCTGGTTCCTGTGCTGCTGAATTAACCAACTGAAATAGTTGAAGGAAAAACAACATGAAATAAATTTGTATTAAGTCCCTATTGTTTTGAAAAGTGTTAAATCATAGCTGTTTATGAAGTTTACTCTGTTTCGTTATGAAACTTGGTAACAGGCAATTGCAAAGATATTTTCAGATCAAGGCATATTCAAAGTTAGGACAGCACACTGAAAGAAAGAGAACTTAATTTTAATGATTAACCTCTCATTGCTTTCCATGGGACTGCTCTAAGAATGACTAAGATTTTAATGAGTCTATAGCAAATTGTACCATGTTCAGTCTTTTCCTTTGCTGTATTTGTTCTTTTTTATTTCTCTATTCTTTTGGGGATGGGTGAAAATGTTTCATATATTTTCTACGATATTTTTCTAATCTAAAAAGTGTTTTCATATTTGGGCTGGAAAGAACCTGTTCTTAGAACAATCTGAGTGTGGAAGAAAACTGTAGAAAGAAAGTGTGGAAGAAAGGAGAGCCAGTGTGGTGTAGTGGTTAAGAGCATGGGACTGGGACTCAGACTATCTGGGTTCTAGTCCCCGCTCAGCCATGGAACCAACTGGGTGACTTTGGGCCATTTACAGACTCTCAGCCCAACCTACCTCACAGGGTTGTTGTTGTGGGGATAAGATGGAGGAGGAGAATGATGTAAGGTGCCTTGAGCCCTTTGTAGGAAAAAGGCAGGATATAAATCGATAAATAAATAAATAAATAAATGGGAAACGGACAGTTTTTCCTCTTCCTATGAAGACATTAGGTGGATACATCTCAAAAATGTAAATCTCAATCTCTGTGTGAAGGAGTAGCTAGTTGTCAGTTAAGGTTGTCACCTCTTTTCTCTCTGACAGGCTTCTGATCATTAGCAGCATGTCCCTTTTCTCTTTGGCTAGGACAGATGAGTAAAAATGTCATTCAGATCTAATTGTATTTGGTAAGAATCATCCAAGTCCACAACTTTCTTCACATTTGAGATGGAAAGAATAAATGTTTCAATATTCCAATGCTAGAGAAGGCATTCTTCCTTTTTCACCACCAACACTACTACAAATACCACAGTAATACTAACTTGGTGCTCGCTCTCGCTCTGCATTTTCACTTTTTATATTGAACTCAAAGTAGCTTAAGTAATTCTATTTACTTAATAGAATTAAGTTTAATAATTCTATTAAGTTTATAGAATAGTTTAAGTAATTCTATTTTGAGAAGAACCTCAATCCCAGCGTAATCACTGTGAAAAGGTTGTGCTGCCTTAATTTGCTTTTGATTGGTTTTCTATGTTAGCCTGCTACACTGTGATCCAGAGCATTAGCAGTGGGGAACTGCAGGACAGGTGGAGAAAAGTGGGCCACTGGGGGGCAGTGTCAGCATTCAGAGCCTCTAGGTAGTCACAGTCTCTAAATGAGCCATTCAGGTTGCTTGCTTCTTATATTACAGTTTGATTTCTCCTTTTGGCACCATGTATGCATCTGGCCAACAGTTTTATGCTGCCACACGAGCAATTTGGCTGGATGGGGGATGCCATTAAGTTCAAGGGGATGCCTATAGCATGTCCTGGTGACAGCCCCTTTTGGGCACCATCATCTCAACTCCCATAGAAATGTTTGGAATTGAGGGAGGAAAGACGCACAACAATTTTACTTCTGGCAAATCATGTGAACTTCTCCCTTTAAAAAAATAAAAAGGGGGTGTTTGCTTTGAGAAGTGCTTCCAAATTCCTGGATTTATGAGTTTTGATGCAAACTAGAAGATGTGTATCTTTTGATTTAAAAAACTCCATAAAATGCATTCCTTACATATACAAAGTTGCATAAAAACTTAACAAAAATGGGAGCACACTGAAATGTAATTTTGAGAGAATGTAGGAAAACTTGAAACATAGTGTTTGTCGCAATCCTAGGAGGAACTGGGTAGATCAGGTCATTCATATAGGAACCTGAAACCCAGTTTTTGCCCCACATTTGCATTTCCTTCACAAGCAGGTGGGAAGCATGCATGCAGGTTCTCTCCATGACACGGTCATCTAATCAACTAATGATTACCAAGGAATCAACTAATGATTACCAAGTCTGGGAGAGCACACTTTCAGAAAGGTTGCACCTGGGGTTCTTAGCAAAGAAACTGCAGAACTGGAAGAATTTCGATGAAGAATTATCATGATTCTTATTCTCCTTCTCCCTTGATGACTTAGGTACAGCCTCTATCTGTGTGCAGTGAGAGCTGCAATCCTGGTTCTATGAAGAAGATCAAGGAAGGGGAGCCATTTTGCTGCTAGAATTGCATCCCATGTCCCAAAGGGAAGATTTCAGAAAGTAAGGGTAGGCAGCATTAAGATCTACATCTATTCTGAATATATTTGATAAAACTAGATCAGGTATGGAAAAGATATTTCTTCTGTATTTGACATGTTTTTAGATGAGGCCAGGTGGTATGAGATGGAAGATGCTAAATGGGGGGAGGTTGTTGGTATGTGAGTACATGTGTTTGGATGTGGTTTTAACTTGAACAAGCCTACGATTAAAAACACTTTGTCAAGAAAGTGCTGAATTAGGGCTCCCCCAACCCTGTTCCATGAATGACCCTTCATCTTCAATAACTTTATGGTAGCCCAATACAGTAAGATCACCTTCACGCTGGAAATAGCTACTGTATTTGTCTCATGCAGATGGGGGAGAATTCCCTTTAAATATGTTTGTAATAGGAAATCAACAATCTCATCATATTCACAGTGGAAAATACTTGAGGCTTTACGGATGTGGATGCAATGAAATTAATGGATTTTCTGCTATAAGAAGAATGCAATTCATCGGAGAGGTTGATGTAGCCTGTTGGTGAGACCTGTAGAATACATGTGAACATGTATGCATTTATTTTTTTCCTCAGATATGCCTTACTGTTATTCATGTGAAGATGAAAAATACCCGAGCAAACGCAAGGATTTCTGTATTCCAAAGTCAGTGAACTTCTTTTCCTATGAAGAACCTTTGGGCTTCACTTTAACCTCTTTTGTTATTCTCTTCTGCTTGACCACAGCTCTGGTGCTGGGAATATTTCAGAAGCATCACAAGACGCCCATCATCAAAGCCAACAAGCGGCACCTCACCTATGCTCTTCTCGTCTCCCTCCTGCTCTGCTTCCTCTGCACACTGCTCTTCATCGCCCAGCCACACAAAATGACGTGCGTCCTGTGACAAACTGCTTTTGGCATCATCTTCTCAGTGGCCGTGTCTTGTGTGCTCACAAAGACAGTCATGGTGGTTTTGGCCATCAGAGCCACCAAACCAGGATGCAAGCTGAAGAAGTGAATGGGGAAGAGACTGACCAACACCCTCCTTCTTTCCTGCTGTCTTCTTCAGGCTGGGATCTGTCTTGCCTGGTTGGCAACTTCTCCTCCTTTTCCAGATATGGACATGCATTCAGCTGCTGAGGAAATCATCCTGGAATGTAATGAGGGATCCATAACGATGTTTTACTGTGTCCTGGGCTATCTGGGCTTCCTGGCAATGGTCAGCTTCATTGTGGCTTTCCTAGCCAGGAAGCTGCCAGACAGTTTCAATGAGGCCAAGTTCATCACTTTCAGCGTGTTGGTCTTTTACATTGTCTGGCTATCCATTGTGCCTTCCTACCTGAGCACCAAAGGAAAATACCTGGAGATCTTTTCCATCTTAGCCTCCAGTTCTGGCCTGCGGGTTTGCATCTTCTTCCCCAAATGTTACATCATTTTACTGAGACCTGAGCCGAACAAGAAGGAACATTTAGTAAGGAGAAGAGTTTGAAAAGTTTACCTGTCTACACATTTTGCTGCAGTTTGCAGTCTACCCATGTAGCCATTTTTGTTTGGTTTTATTTTGTGTCTTTTGCCAAGAGACAGATTTCTGCACATATTTTGTCTTTTGTCTCTACCTTCTCACACGAGTGTACGGAAATGAGTCCCTCACATGCAAATCAATTATGAAATAGTGTTTTCATTTCCCGGAGGGCCTCTGTTGAGGAAGGCCAGCCTGCTCTATTTCCATGGACTATAGAAAAGCTTTTTGGTTCAGAAAGCAGAATTCTAGGGCCTAATTTAACCACTTCATGCCTTCTATGCATGGTTAGACTTGTGAGAGGTGATCAGTTTGACTATTAATCAGATACTATTTTGCACAAAAGGAGGACATTGGAGGCTTGTGACTTTTCTTCCCTGCATGGTATATTTAGGCAAAGTTCAAGGTGATTGTCTGCAGCATCCCTAGAGTGATGGACATTTGGTCATCCCTCACCTGCCTTGGAATTTAGTCCTGAGAGAAATTAAGTCAACTCTCCCCTTCCTGTCCTCTTAATGCTCTCCTCTTGGAATTTCTGCTACCCCTCTGGGCTACTGGAGGAAGGGCTACAAAGTCAATTAGAACGAAAGCTGCCAATTTCAGTGATGGAATTGAGTGATGGAGGGAAGATAGCTTTCTTAATCACTTTGTGGGCAGAGGCTCAGAGTTACAAGGGGTTTTCCAGTAGTCTGCATGTTTTCCGAACAGGAAACTCCTGAGTGCAAAAAGAAGCATAAAGTTCCACAGGAGTAGTGGCTTCAGCTTTGTCAGGACACAGGTAGGTCAGAAAATCAGTGCAGATTCATTCCAGGAACCTCTCCAGTGAAACATTCTATTTCTCCCAGTGGCCACTCATGTAAACATGGAAAACCAGAGGACATCAGGAGAGCAGTAACCCCACTTCTACAAGGATGGATTAGGGTCACTATGATATTGGTTCCCTTTCAGAGTGATCTTTAACTTAGAGGTGGGCTTCTTGACAGCTGCTGCACACTGACCTGATGCTTTCATTGGCTACCCAACATGCCTCCACCACAATTTTCTTGATATCTCACCACCAGCTTAGGCATCGTTCCTGTACTAGTGAAGTTACCTCAAACCTGTTACCAGTGCAGAACGGGAGTCCTCCTTGGTGAGGAGCTTGTCAAGGGCTTTTCAAACCCCACATAAACAATGTCTGCAGATTCACATCATTCCCTATGCTCATTGTCACTGTAATGTATCCCTTTAAATTGAATGAAGAGGAATTACGCTTGTACAAGTTATCTGTATTCTTTCCCAGCAAGATTTAACCTTCTATATCCTTGAGAATTATGTTTCATAAAATGGTGAACCATTGAACCAACTGGCTTGCCATTTTCTAATGCCCCCTGGGTTCTCATGCTCTTCTGTTCAGACTGTCGAATTCATTTCTATTCTCATAACTACTAGAAATCAATTTGGAGCATTTCATGAGCCCTACAGGTGAATACATTGACAGGTGTGGATTGGCAAGTTGAGAATGGATTCTGCTCTTTCCAGTCTGGTATGTATGCAGAAGCCTTCAGCATCTAGGCAAGCATAATATGGGGATAAGCAACCCCTTTGAGTCCATGAGTTCATCTAACCAGAAAATGGGTAGATAATATTGTTTTGGTTCTGAATTCTGAAGGAACAATGAGGTAGGCAAATCACATAAATCTGTACATAAGTAAAAGCCAGCTGTGTTGGCCCATTAAATAGGAATCCAAAATCCTCAGGATGTAATGGATCACATTACTGCACACATAGCCTGATGGTCAATTCTGGGTTGTTTTTTTCTGAGTGCTGAAGGAAGAATGAGGTTTGCAAATCAGATAAGTATGTATGAAAGGGAAAATAGGTTTGTGGGTCCATGAAAAAGGAATCCAAATTCCATGGAAAGCACCCAGTCACACACACATACACACACAGCCTGATGATGAATCATGGACAACTCAATTGCTTACACAATAATTTAAAGATTTTTGCTGGACCTAATAAATGTATTATTTCCAGTTTACATGGAACCACAACACAGAAGGAGTGGGGAATTAAATTCCCATCCCATACACAGCTTTTAATCTGCTTCCAGAAATTTAGTGTGAGTGGAAAGATGCCATTGGCAGTGGAAGGCAGAACATTGCAAAGGAAACAGCTGAAGAGGCTCGATTGACCTCTCTGCCCACTCTGTTCCCATTTCAAATTGGAATTGTGTACATTAAAACCACAGTAAAAGCAAAATCCCCCATGGGGTTCATGATGAATGCTCAGTACAGCTTCAAATTTCTGCATTCCTTTCTAATGATTACTTCCCATTTCATCAATGAAAAACAACACCTGTTTTGAACTTCAGCATACCATACAACAATTTGCTGTATTTTCTTTAGATTGCCTAAAAGAACGTTCTGTTACTACTCAACACCCTGTAGATTTCGAATGAACAAAACAACTCTACTTGGCTGTCAATGACCGTGGCAATATATACAGTGATCTTTAGTCATAGGGATTAATAGGGACAGCACTGCTCTGAACTAGCCTACATTTGTAATCTCAGGGCTCTGCATGAGAATGAGTGGATTTACATGAAGAACAGAGTTTTGTCCTTCTACTCCTAATGGGCGAATTAGGAGTGCTGTTGCTGAACTTGCTTCTCCAAATAGGAATCAAGGCTAATGAGGAAAAATGCAAGACTCATGAGCTGCAACCTCCTCTTCATGAGTATTCCCAATCCAGTGATCTCATGATTGGTGCCATTGCTTCTCTGTCCTTCCTCATTCCTGATGCATTCATCTTCATTGAAGAACCCCCACAATCATTGCTTGATGAACTTCTGTAAGGAGTTAATATTTTCTTTTTTCTTTTTATCTGCTCATCACTCAAATTTGTCATAGCAGATGCAACCTCTGAACAATGGCATGGGCACTTCAGAAAGCTCATATTATTAAAGGAATATAGAAAGTTTTGTTCTGTATAGCCAAGAGGATGCATTTTGCTATGAATTTAAGCTCCTCGATCATTGTACTTTTGCTTGGAACATTTCACATATCCTTGTGTTGTCATTTATTTCATCCTCCAATTTCTGTCCTACACAAGATTCTTGAGAATTTCTTCCCTTTCTTTTATGTCTCTCTTACTATCTATTTTCAGTCACCTCTCTTTTTTTATTCTGTCCTCTCTAATGGAAACTGGATAATATCAATATTCAGGGGATTTGATCAGCTTTTCAGGAGAAGTAGACTTCTCTTTCCCTTCCTTCCCATAGCAGTCCCACTGGACCCTCTGATTTGTGGCAGAATGAACAGAGGGGGAACTCCAAAATCAGAAAAGATTCTACCATGAGTGGAAGTTCCATGCTTTTAGAGAGGCCAAACACTGGCCAGGACAAATCTAGCCCAGGACAAATGTTCTCTGTTCGAATTTGAAACAATTGTATTAGAAGTCTCCGTCTCACTAGGAAGTTGTTATAATCAGTGTGGTGTACCCTGTACTCTCTGCTTGGCTCCATCACAATCATTTTCACTGTGGGGTTTTTTGTTTTTGTTTTTGATACCTAGTAAATGTTGTTCTAACTGGGACTATAAGATGAAAAGACAAATGAGTCTTTTAAACTCCTAAATCCCAATGACTGAACATGCCCTTCCAGATAAAATGTAGGACATTCCTCTACCACCATGCCTCACACCTTTCATGTGATTCTCATAAGCCCCTTTAGTGGAAAACAGATGAGTTTCTGCCATGGAGTGATAGGATCATGACAACATGTTCTGAAATGCTTCACCTGAGAAGTAGCTTCATTGGAATCTGGTAATTTCACTCTAAGTTGACAGAAATAGGATGACACTTTTCAATTCATTGACCATGAAAAAGGCATGGTCTATTTGAAACATGAATATCAACCTTGGCTAACTGTGTTAGTTTTGGGTTGGTCAAAGTAAGCCAGAGATGAGCTGAATATGCTGATACTCATGATGCCAAACCAGTGTCAGTGTCTTACAAAGTATTGTGTAAGGAATGTTCTAATACAAGTGGTGACTTTGTTGCTTCTAGTGTGGTGCCAAAGAATTACCAGCATATCCTGGCCTTGACGTTTGCAGTGCAGGAGATCAATGACAATCCTCACATTTTACCCAACCTCACCCTGGGCTTCCACATCTATGACAGCTATTTCACAGCCAAGTGGACTTATCAGGCCACCTTGCTACTGATATGCACAGCAGGAAGATTAGTCCCAAACTACAAGTGTGACATCCAGCAACATTTGACGGCAGTCATCGGGGGACTGGACACCCAAACCTCCCTTCACATAGCAATTCTCTTGGATAACTATAAGATTCCACAGGTGGGGAGCATGTCTCTCCATTAGGATGGGGAATGTGATTCTACATATTTCTCACATTCAGTTTGTTCTATCATTTGTGCATTTGTGCTTTGGAGATTTCTACATTAGAAACATTTCTATTGTCTGTATCTTTTGGATGAGTGACAAAATGAAAGGTGAAGAACTATCTGGAATATGGGGATTTTTGCTGGACTGTGTTCTTTTTTGAGGACTTGGATCTGAGAATGGAGGGTCTAGGCAGAATCTCAGGCCACATTCATATAAACATCTGGTTCCATTTTGAAATGCCACAGATACTGTTCCTCTTCTTTCTTCCTTGCTCTAGCTGTCCCAAGGCAAGGCAAGATTGCAAGGAGGGGCAAGTTTGCCATTTTTATGTAGATGATGCTAGTGGTGCCCAACTTTTTTGGATCCCAGAACATATTTGTGTATTTGAGAAAAAGGATGTCAATGAGTGCACCACTCTTTTGATACCTCTCTGTCTCATGTACAGATTCTAACATGTGCCTTGTTTTGATTCTGTTGCATCCTGCAAACCTGCTTCAATAAGCAAATGCCTAGATCGGAACATTGCCTATATTGCAATGCAGGGAATACTTTGAAACACAGGTTTAAGCAACTTGTAGTTGCTTTTTTGTTTTCAGGAGAAGATTATGATTTTGCTCTGAAAAATCATACATTGTTATTAAATAATCCAGTTATTTCAGGGAAATTAACATATCAATTAAATACTTTCTCCATGCCCGCTACATTACTAAAAATTGATATTGCAAAACTGAGAGGGAGTAGGCCAATGACTACAATGCATTCATATATGGACACAGTACATACAGTCCACAAATACATATTTAGGTATTTGGAACACTCTTGCTGAAACCTTAAAATTACTGCAAGGAAGTTGTTAGCTTGCCATACAAATCCATGGACACAAGCACATATATGGAAAAAATAAATGACATAATAGGGTCCCTTATTGCAGAACCCTTTTCACGCACCATTGGAGGTGCCCACATGTGTCATGACACACTGGAAATACCAGAATGATGATATCGCTGAGAGGATTGTAGTGATTATATGTGCTAATGTTTTGAAATCATCAAAGCTGCTACAGATAACTCCTTATTATATTGCATTTCCCTATGACCTTCTTGTATCTCCTTAGCTGATATATGGCTCTGTACCAGTGATGAATGATAAAACCCCAGGCCTTTCCTTCTACAATATGA
>NW_025336554.1:2155949-2174898 GCF_004798865.1 Varanus komodoensis
TTCCGTGGCTGAAGAAATCATTCTGGAATGTAACGAGGGATCCATGACGATGTTCTACTGTGTCCTGGGCTATCTGGGCTTCCTGGCAATGGTCAGCTTCATGGTGGCTTTCCTAGCCAGGAAGCTGCCAGACAGTTTCAATGAGGCAAAGTTCATCAGTTTCAGCATGCTGGTCTTTTGCAGTGTCTGGCTATCCTTTGTGCCTTCCTACCTGAGCACCAAAGGAAAATACCTTGTGACTGTAGAGATCTTTTCTATCTTAGCCTCCAGTTCTGGCCTGCTGGTTTGCATCTTCTTCCCCAAATGTTACATTATTTTGTTGAGACCCAAGTTGAACAAGAAGGAACATCTAATAAGGAGATCAGCTTGAACAGTTTACCTGTCAGCACATTTTGCTGCAGTTTGCAGTCCATACATGTGGATATTCTCTCCTCTCCTCTCCTCTTCTCCTGTGTTTTTGCCAAGGGACAGATCTTCTATTATCAGAGGTCCTCCACTGAGGAACGCCAATTGCTGCTGTACTTACATGGACTTTGAGTAAAGTTGTTTGCTTCAGAAAGTAAAGCTAAACAAGGACGCAACAGACCCCTCAGCTCCCTGTACTTGTCAGGAAACCTTGATTAGCAAAACCAGGAGAATGTATGCTCAGATCCACACAGGCACAGTTTATTGGCAGGACACCCAGGTTCCACTTTGACAGAACAAACACAACAGTGCTGCAGGGTAGCCAACATACACTGGGAGGGTGGTGCACGATGAGAGGTTAAGCAGCAGATGGAAGGTTGGAGAGGGAGTATTAACTGCTGGATTGAGCATGACATTGTTGAGGTCAATTTGGAGCAGTTGATCTGGATTTGCTCACCCCATATCCTGGAACTTGTGGATCCCATCTTAGTCAGCAGAACTGTCAGGAAATCCCATATTTGCAGAACAGGAGAATGTATGTGCAGATCCACAGGGAAGAAAATAGAAATGCTGTATCCTCAGGAGGTTTATTGACAAAGTCAACCCTCCTGCAGAGACAAAACTACAAGACTGCTGCCAGATCACCAGTATGCCCATTGACTACAAATTCTCTAAGCATATACAGAATGTTATATAGTTTCTGGGTCACATACACAGAAGCAGAGCCCATGATGAGAGAAGAATGAGTACATTTTGAGAAATAGTGCAAGCACAAACAGAACAATATGAGTTAACAGCGGAGGGGATATGACATAATGTTACAGCAATATCAGTGACTGGCAGGTATTGACAAGTAAAATAACAGGGCAACATGAATTGTAACAGATCCTAGGTGTGGGTTGTTACATACCTGAGGAGGCATTTCATAAGAACAGGAAAATCTAGTCCGGGCTGTTCTCAGCAGCCCTGCTGCCTGCTGGATACAATGTTCCAATCATAGAGTAATGCAGTAGCCAAGAAATACAGCAAGTGGCAGGGGTCAATAACAAGAGGCATTCAAATGCATTCTAGAATGGATTAGCACTTGAAACAATGGAGCAACCATCCTGGATGGGCGGAGAGCCTCAGTCACTGAAAGAAAATATGAATAATGGAGTCTCTGGCCCTGTTGGCTTCTCCAATGCAGGGAGATGGCTGAAAAGTTCTAGCCCTTTCTGGGAAGAAAAGCAAGGGCACTGCTGCCCCATTTTATAATAAAAAGGCACACAAAAGCATTCTTCTTATTAAAGGGTTTATTTGGACTTTCCCAACATATGCATGGTTAGATTCTTGCACCAGGCTTGTGAGAAGGGAAATGATTGAGGTGTTCTAACACTTAATCTGATACCATTTTGCTCAGAAGGAGGGCAATGCAGGTGTGTGGCATTTCTTTCCTGTAAGGTTGGTTTTTACTGAGCACAAGATGAGTGTCTACAGCATTCCTAGTCCTAGAGACATTCAACCTTTGTAAAGGGAATGCTGATTCTTGTTCAGCAAGACTTATCCTTCTACAGCCTTGAAAATTCTGTGTTTCATAATGGTTTATCCAGAAAAGACATTGTATCAAATGAATTCTAGCTTCCCAGAATCCCCCTGTATCTCTTGTCCATATGTTTAGATCTTCAAGTTCATTTCAATTTGCACAAGAGCTGCAAATCCATTTGGTGGTTTTCATGATGCCTACAGCTGTATACATTGAAAATTGTGTGTTGGAAACTTGAGAATAAAGTCTCCTCTTTGCAGTCTGTTATGTTCACAAATGCCTCAGTCATCTAAGCATGCATAATTTAGGGCTAAGCAACCTTTTGGGTCCATGAGCTCACCCAACCACAAAAAGGGTATCGCCACAAAATGGCCTCTGGCAGGAGAGCTATGGAAAAGGGAATGTAACGTATTCAAAGGCTGAGTTCACATAGAGGTGGGCTTTGAGCCCAACTGCAGAAAACAACTGTTTCGAACCTCCTGTTACTTCTACCAACACAAACATATGTCAACTCTTTCTCTTTCCTTTCCTGCCTACAGACTGATCTCCTTTTTTTCTTACTCCATGACTGGGCTTGCACAACACAATAAGCAACTTTTTTTTTTTGTCCATCCTGCCATCTGAACCTAATTGTGGCGTTACACCACTCTTGCTTGCATCCTTGAACAACACAATAAGAAATATTTGTCCTGTGGCTTATGGTTACAGCAAATGCCTAGAGCTGAGAAGGTAATTCCTTGATTCTGATAGAAAGATCACAGATTCCCATGGAAAGAGAGGCAGCATTATTAGCCTGTCTAGTCATTCATTCTTGACTAGCCATGCCTGGATCAGCTGTCGGGAAACCTTGGATGAACTGAATGGGGGAATGTATGCTCGGGTCTACACAGAAGTTTTCAACACTCAAACCTCATCAGTTTATTGCAAGGCCACCCAGGAATAACTCTGACAGACAAAACTGCAACAATGCTGCAGGTAGTCAGTATGGTAACTGTCTACAAGTTCCCTGAGCATACACAGAATGTTTTATAGTTGTGGGTCATGCACAGGAGAGCGGCTGATGATGAGGGAACAATGGAGAAACAATCCAGGCATGAACAGAATGATATAAGTTAACAGCAGGGAAAATATCACTCAATGTTACAACTCAATTCTCGGTAATTGGTGAGTATTGACAAGGCAAATAGCAGGGCGACATGAATGATAACAGATCCCAGGTGTGGGTTTTGACATATGGGGAGATGATTTCATGACAGGAGACTATTCTGGGCTCTTCCTTGCAACCCATGACCTGGCCGGATAAGATGCTTTAATGTACATAATGTGGAAGGTGAGGCATATAGTGAGCAGCAGAAGCTTATAGCAAGAGGCAGGCATATGCATTACAGAGAGGATTAGCACTGCAACATTGTAGGAACCATCTTGGGCTGGAGGTAAGCCTCAGTCTCTGAAAGAAGCAGATGGGCCTCTGCTGCCATTTTCCCAGGAACAGGGGGCTCGGCTAAAAAGTTATAGTTCTTTCTGGACAAGAGGAGGGGGGACTCTGCTGTTTGCTTTTATACCAATAAGGCACACATACAACACATTTCCTTAACAAGATTGATTTAGATTGTTGAAACACAGCACACAGACATCATAGGCTGATTTACTCTGGCAGACTTTTCTCTATCTCCCTCTCCATTTGCATCTCCTCTCTTTTGGTCCTACTGTGTACCTGCTGTTTCCAACACTTCTCCAGCCTGTTCCACCCAGACAGCTGCCTCCAGAAGAGGAGAGGCAGCAAGTGTATCACAGCAATCCTAGTCCTGATCATATTGAAGTGGTGAAAGGGGTTACCTCTCAAGCAGGAGCAACCAGCAAAGGATGCAAGATGTCAACCTGAAAGAATCCTTATCTCCTGTGAGTGGGATAGCTCCATGGAACTTAATTTGGACATAGAGAGGCTACTTGATAGCTTTCCTAAGCCCCACAGCAGTTCCTTCTCAGAAAAGAAAGGGGAAGAAGAAGGTGTACAATGGGAGGAGAAACCAGAGCAGGCAGAGGCAGAGATGGAAATTCAAGAACTGGATTTACAGGCGAGTCAGGAGGAAGATACTGGAGAAGAACTTCCCCTCACAAATATGTAATGTGCTCTGTGCCTGCAGAATAAGAGAAAAGCAGCCTTTGACTGGTTCCTGATCAAGTGACAGCAACTAAAATTGTTGAAGGAAAAGGTTGAATCCACCAGAAAACAAAACAAGAATGTGTTGCTGACCATTCCATTGTGGTCTGGACAGTAACTTCTCCAGCCACTCTGACATTTTGTTTGAGCAGGTATGATGGCCTGAACTGAAGAAGGATGCTATTTAGAGACTTGCAGGCACTCAACACCTCAGCCAGTGCCTAAAAGACCTGAATCAATCGGGGGGGGGGGGGGGAGATGTGCTACTGACTTCTTGGAAGTCTGGACAGTCACAACATCTCCAGCGGCATGCATGGAACTGCAGGGATAGTTAGGGACAACATGGCAGGTTCTCACATTCTGTGTGAGCAGATATGATGGCCTGAATGGAAGAAGGGTGCCAGTTGAATGCTTGGGGCACCCATCCTTCAACTGGTGTCCAAAAGTCCTCTTTCAGTTCTTTCACCATCACATCAGGTAGACATAAGACAGCACAATTCAGAATCCCAGAAAATGAGTAAGTGCAAGGAATGAGAAAACTAGGGCTGATAGTTGTGAATTGGCCATAATTAATTTGAAACTTTTTTGTGCAGCTCAACTGGCTTGACTATAAGCAGCAATTTCTACCACCTGAAGTTTCCAGACTGCCTACAATGACAGCACTATGTTGGGAGCACTGAGATAGAACAATTTGAATGTAATGCAGGAAGGACATATTCTTTTTGTTCTGACTTCTGAAGGAAGAATGAGATTGGCAAAGCAGATAAGGTGGTATGAAAGCAAAAATAGCAATGTAGACCCATGAAAAAGGAACAGGAAATACCCAGTAACACACACACACACACACACACACACACTAAAAAGAATTCTGGAGAGTTCAACAGCTTTCTCAATCATTTCTGGAATTTGTTCTGGTCCTAAGGAAGGTACTGCATCCAGTTTACACTGGAACCACAGCAGAGCAGGAGAGAAGAATTAAATTCTCTTCACATACACAGCTGTTAATGCACTTCAAGGAATTTAGTGTGAGTGGAAAGATTCCATTGGCAGGAGAGAGAGAATATTGCAAAGCAAAAAGCTTCAAAGGAAGGATTAACTTTCCCTGCACATTGTCCCAATCCACGTTGGAGTGGTAAACAGTGACTCCAGAGCAAGAACAAAAACTCAAGTGAAGTTCATAATGAATGCTGTGTGTACTGCCGTAGTTCTGCATTACTTTCTGATGACTCCTTCCCAATTCATGCATACAATAGAAATATTGTGTTCCACATCAAATGTGAAAAACAACCCCTGTTTTCAACATACCTGATGTCAAATTGCTATATTCTCCTTTAATTGTCCAAAGGGCAGTTCTATTACTACTCAACATCCCTGCAGATGTCTAATGACATTTGTGAAGGATGTGACAAGATGTACAGGGATACTTAATCATATGTGAAGGATGGTGACAAGATGTACAGGGATGCATAATCATATGGATAAATAATGACAGCCACTGCTCTGAGGGAGCCTACATTTGTAATCTCGATGCTTTAATTATGAATAAGTGGATTTGCATGAAGAGCAAAGTTTTGTCCTTCTACTTAGCTTGGGGGAATTAGGAGTGGTGTTGCTGAACATGGGGGAGTGGTGTTGCTGAACTTGGGGGAATTAGGAGTGGTGTTGCTGAACTTGCTTCTCCAAATAGGAAGGAAGGCTGATGCTGAAAAATGCAAGACCCATGAGCCACAGCCTCCTCTTCATGAGTATTCACAGCTGGGTAATCTCTTGATTGGTGCCATTGCTTCTCTGTCCTTCATAGTTCCTGATCCATTAACCTTCACTAGAGAACCCGCACTAGCCTTGCTGAATGAACTTCTGTATGCAGTTAATATTTTGTTTTTGGTTCAAATATGTTTCTTTGTTTATTTGATTGTCACCAGAATTTTTTTGTAGCAGATGCAGCCTGTGACGGCTGTGATGTCTTGGGCAGTAGAGGAAGTTCATGTCATTGAAGGAATGTGGAAAGTTTCTTTTCTGCATGGCTAGAAGGATGCATTTTGGTATGATTTTCAGCTTCTTCACAATTATTTTACTTCTACTTGGCATGTTTGTGTTGTCCTTGTATTTTCAGTGATTCTTTCTAACAATTTCTGTGTTACCCAATTTCTCCAGGATGACTTCTTTTCCTCTTAT
Source organism: Varanus komodoensis (assembly GCF_004798865.1). NCBI lineage: Eukaryota > Metazoa > Chordata > Lepidosauria > Squamata > Varanidae > Varanus > Varanus komodoensis. The sequence continues at coordinate 2,162,213 of NW_025336554.1, forward strand.
ATCTGTCTTAATACTCCTATTCATTCATCTCCCTCTGTTTGCTCTTCCTTTCTTATGGAAACTGCTTAATGACAGTATTCATGGGATTTGATCAATGGTTCAGGGGCAGTAGACTTTTCCATTTCAATCCCAAAGCAGCCCCCTCCCCAGACAGTATAATGAATAGGCTAATCTGTGAGCAGCTGGAGAGTGGAGGAACCCCAAAATTAGATGAAGAGATTCTACCATGTGCAAACTCCTTCCTGTCATGGAAATCCCTTGTTTTCAGGGAAAGAAGATGTGGGATCCATTACAAGATGATGTTTCTGTAAAAATTGGAAGTAATTGCATCACATGTCTTTCTCACTAAGAAGGGATTCTGTTCAGTGTGGTGTACACTGTACTCTGTGTTTGGCCCCATCACAATCATTTAACTGTTTTCTAATACTGAAAAGATGTTCCTCCCAACTGGGAGTACAGTATGTACCGAAAAAAATTATCTTTCAATGCCCTAAACCCCAGTGGCCGAACAAGTCAATATAGATACAATGCAGGATCTACCCCCATGCCTCCCACTTTGCACTGGATTCTCATAAGCCTCTTTGCTGGAAAGCTGATGAACCACTGTCATAGGGGTGATAGGACTATGGCATTATCCACTGAGCACTTCACTTGGGAGGTAGCTTCATTGGAATATGATGATTTCTCACTCAGTTACCATGCACAGGATCATGCTGTTCAATTCCTTTGCCATGCGACAGCACAGGGAGTTGGTTGTTCAGAAGATGAATATCAATATTTTCTGACTCTGTTAGCTTTGTGTTTTCCAAGGTAGGCCAGAGATGAGCTCAAGATGATAATAATGGTGATCCCAGAAGCAGTGTGAACTGCTTGCAAAGTACAATGTGAAGAACGTTCTAATACAGGAGGTAACTTTGTTGCTTCTAGTGTGGTGCCAAAGAATTACCAGCAGATCCTGGCCTTGACATTTGCAGTGCAGGAGATCAATGACAACCTTCACATCTTACCCAACCTGACCTTGGGCTTCCGCATCTTCGACAGCTATTTCACGGCCAAGTAGGCCTATCAGGGCACCTTGCTGCTGATATGCAAGGCAGGGACATTTGTCCCAAACTACACATGCGACATCCAGCATCACTTGATAGCAGTCATCAAGGGACTGGATGCCCAAATCTCCCTTCATGTAGCAACCCTCTTGGATATCTATAAGATTCCACAGGTGGGCAGCATGTCTTCAGTTGAATATGGTGAATGGGAATCTAATTTTTGCTTCATATTCACTTTTTTACTTTTCATTTGTGCATTTGTGCTTTGGAAATCAGATTTTTACTTTGGAAAAATTGCAGTTTCTGTCTCCTTTGGATGAGAGACAATATTAAACATAAAGCAATCAATTTGGGGAGAGGGGAAATTCTGCTGGGCCTCCATATATGTAAGTGGATATGGATCTGAGACAGGAGGGATCCAGGCAGAAGCTCAGACCACATTAACATGAACTTCTCATAATGTTTTAAAATGCGATTTCTGGGCAGACTCATGAAGGAAGAGCCTTTGCATTTCATTCTCTTTGGGCACCGGGCTCCACATTCACCACCAGCTTGGATCACTGAGCATTTCGGGAAAGGAGAGAGTATGTTGGGGATTAGCCCTTTTTGGAAAATCACGCTGAGTCAGAAAATAAGCTTCATCATTTTAAGTTCTTTGGGTGAAATATGTAATGCAGGAATGGGGAAGTGGCCAGTTTATAGATAGTACAGATAATTATACAGATTGGCTAATTGCTCATGTTGCAATGCAGGGGGTACTTCTTTGAAGTATTGTCTTTAGCAACTACTACTAGCAGTTTTTTTGTGTGCAGGGGGAGATTATGACACATGTAGATCTTGCACTGAATAATCTTTAATAATCATTGGAACTTACACTGTTATAAAATTATTAAAATATTTCATGGAGGTTAACATATGGATAAAATGTATTCTCTGGGCCATCTTCATGACTGAAAGACAAATGCTATGACACTGAGATGGCATAGGGGAGCATCCATCCATCAAGCAATGAATGAGGACCATATAATACTTTGATATATGAATAAGAGGAGGTGAATCAACACAGCCTACAAATACATACTTATTTGGCTATTTAGGACACATTTGTTGTCCTAAGTCTCAGAGATATTGCTAGGATATTGTATACTTGTTACACAAGTCCATGGAGACACATGCACACACAAACATGTACACACTTACTGTGAAAAAAAATATCATCCTTGGGTGCCATACTGGAGACCCCATTTCAGAAATCACTGGAGCTGTTTTGTGACTATTGTATGCTGCAATGTCTCCTCAATAAGGATTGCCTAGATTGGCTAAGTGCTCATAATGCAATGCAGGGAATACATGTTGGAAACATCTGCTTTAGCAACTTGTCACTGCTTTTTATGTGCAAGGGGGAGATTACGTAAGACACATGTAGATTTTGCAATTGATAATCTGTAATGTTCATACGATCATACACAGTTATTAAAATGGATGGATGAAATGGTTTCTGTGTCCTCATTATGGCTAAAAGACTTCTACTGCAAAACTGAGATGGAAGTATAGGAAATAATTGAGGATTGATGAAGTTATAATGTCTTCCTATGCAAAGAAGAGGAAGTGTATGCACACAGCCTTCAAATGCACACTTCTTTGAGTATTTGCTCCATGTTTGTTTAAGTCACAGAATTATTGCTAGGAAGTTGCATGCTTGCAATGCAAGTGTATGGGCACACATCCTCACAGACATTTAGTGGAAACAGAAATATAATATCCTAGAGTGTCATACTGGAGACGCCTTTTCAGGGACGATTGGAGGTGCCCACAAGTGCCATGACATACTGGAAATACCGGAATGATGATACTGTTGAAAGTATTGTGGCGGTTATATGTGCCAATGTTTTGGAATCATCAAAGCTGCTTCATAAATGTCTGTATTATTTGGCACTTCTCCCTCTCCTTCTTGTATCTCCTTAGTTCATTTATGGCTCTGCACCAGTGATGAACAATAAAACCCCAGGTCTTTGCTTCTACAACATGACTCCAAGGGAGTCCCTTCAGTACGCAGGAATTCTCTCTTTGCTGCTGCATTTCAGGTGGACATGGATTGGGACAGTTGTCATGAATAATGACAATGGAGAGCAATTCCTCCAAATGGTGGTCCCACTGTTTTCAAGAAATTAAGTACGGGCATTACCAACTGGTCGTGACTGAGATTTCAGTGTGTTGGAGCAGATGATCGTTCCTTTTCTCCGTCGCTATTTTCTGGGGATTGGCTGCTTACATGTGTTGAGAGATTCTTTGTTGCTCTTGCTGAATTGACTGATGTATGGCTTGTTTTAAAAGACAACTGTATCTCCCTAGACTTCCCAGACTTGAGCTGGGATGGGAGGTGCGATCTCTGGATATTTCAATGTTTGATCTCCATTGCTTATGGCTTTATGGAGAGAATAAAGTCCTGAGGTTGGGATAAAATAAGTTGGAGTTCAGTGTCACCTACTGGACCTTGAGAGAAGGGAAGGCTGAGGCCCCTCTGCTGTGAAAGCAAAGCTTGAACAATGTTTCTATTGAAAAGAACTTATGCAGCAATAGACTGATTTAAAGACCTGCTGGAATAAATAGATGCCAAAGTTCCTTTATATGGAAGTTTTCTTCAAATAATGTTTCATTCAACAAACTAATTTTGAGTAATATTTCAGTAGAGATAGAATATCACTACAAAGTATGATATCACAGAAGTATGATTAACTCTTTTTTTACTTAATTCTGCTTTTTGTGTGTTTTTTGGATGTCTCTCTCTTCCCCCCACCCCCTTCTGCACTCTTTTCTTCCCTCTCTCTCTCTCCTTTTTTCTCCCCTATCACTTTTGGTCTCTCCTTCCTTTCCATTTTTTAATTTATTTTAAAATATATGTACTGCTTTAGGAGCTTTGTTGAATTGTGAGATTAATTATAGCAATGAAGGAATGAGAAAGTTGGATGTGGAGGATGAAGGGAGGAGAGAAGTATTAACTTGGAAGCAGAAACTGAATTATATGCTAGATCTATTGAAAGATAATTGTTTGAGCTTTTTAAAATGGACAATAGAGGCAAAGTGAAAATCTTATCTATAAATGTCAATGAGATGAACTCCCCCTTCTAAATGAACTTAAGTCTAATTTTTTTTAAAGAAAACAGTGGGCAGATGTAATATGTATTTTTAATAAAATAAATAAGATCTTATTAAAAGTCAAACAAGGTGTTGACCTCTGTTTCAAAGTCATTTCCAAGCATACGAACATCTTGAGAAAGAATCTCAGCCTCAAGACTAAGCTGTCCAGAGGATGCAGTTATTATTCAGCTGAAAGGCCACAAAGTGAAAACAAAGATACTCCCAGCAAGTATTCTCACACCAATTTCAATTAACACCATCTACACTTCTCAATTCTTAGTTCTGAAACAAAAACTTTAATGCATGTAAAATGTCATTCATCATCTGATCGTCTGCTCCAGAGTCCCTTCAAAGTATGCAGACAAAAAATGCCTTAGAAGCTAAACTGCAACAAATTAAAGTATCATTATTGTTCCCTTGGCAAAAGCAGAAAAACAATACAAAATAGAATAATACAAAGAAAAAGAAAAAATGGGAAGGAAAACAAAAGAGAAAGTGTATGTGGGGGTGGGGGCAAGATTCTGAAGGAGTTGGAGTCTGAATCCCTGTGTGAAGGACCAGGTAGCTCTCAGTTAGGGTTTCCATCTCTTATTTCTCTGGCAGGCTTCTCATTTTAATAGCAATATGGCAGGAAGAGGGTAATGCATATTCTTTTGCTTTTTTATTAGGCAGATGAGTGACAATTTCATTTCAGTCTTGCGTTTTCAGTAAGATTTTATTGAAGACTGTAAGATCAATAAATCCACGCCGAGACTGGTCTGACCGGGGTGGCTCAGGACTTCATGGCCATGGGGCTGTCTCAACATGTCACAGGCCCAACCCATGAACATGGAAACACTCTGGACCTGGTTTTCTCAACGGGGCAGGAAAAGGATGGTCTGAGGGTGAAGAATTTATGTCTGACATCCCTGTCATGGTCAGATCACTTCCTGGTGAGGTTTGTGCTTGAGAGCAGCCCCTCCCTCTGTCAGGGTGCAGACCCGATTGTGTGGGTCCTCCCCCGGAGCCGGATGGATCTGGATGGATTCCTGAAGGCCCTGGGGAAGTTTCTGGCTGACAAGACTGGTGCTCCTGTCGAGGATCTGGTCGAACTGTGGAAGGGGAAATGACCAGGGCTGTTGACACGATCGCTCCTAAGTGTCCTCTCCCGCCGGGCAGAGCCCACTCTTCCCCTCGGTATACACCTGAATTGTGGGCGATGAAGCAGGCTGGGAGACATCTAGAGCATAGGTGGAGGAGATCACAGGATGAATCTGACCGAACACACTTAAGAGCCCATTATCGGGCCTATGCTGTGGCGGTGAGGGAGGCGAAAAAGAAATTCTTCTCCGTTCCCATTGCCTCCTCAAAATGCCATCCAGCGGAGCTTTTTTGGGTGGTACAAAGGCTGGTTCAGCCTGGCCCTGAGAAAGATCCAGTTCCACTCTCGAAGGCCCACTGTGACGACTTTGCCAAGCATTTCAGGGAGAAAATCGCTCAGATTCATCACGAGCTGGACTGCACTAGTGACTCAGAGGCTTCTCGGGAGATACCAATGTCGCCGACTGGTCCTAAATTAATGGACAAATTTCAGTTATTGCGGCCTGATGATGTGGACAAGGTGCTTGGATAAGTATGTCCCACCACTTGCTTATTGGACCCTTGCCCATCTTGGCTAATTAACAACGCCAAGCACAGGATTGGGACCTGGATCTTGGAAGTGGTTAATGCTCCTCTGAGGAGGTCTGGGTACCTGCCCCTTTAAAGGAGGTGGTAGTCTGACTGGTACTGAAGAAGGCGTCAATGGATCCAGAGATGGCCACTAATTATAGACCAGTGGCCAACATCCCGTTTCTGGGCAAGGTGTTGGAGCGGGTGGTGGCGGGACAACTCCAAGCACTCTTGGATGAAACTGATTATTTGGACCCATTTCAGTCTGGCTTCAGACCTGGGTACGGGACTGAATCTGCCTTGGTCGCCCTGTACGATGACCTGTGCAGGGAGAAGTACAGAGGGAATGCATCCCTGTTGGTTCTCCTGGACCTCTCAGCGGCTTTCGATACCATCAACCATGGTATCCTTCTGGATAGGCTAGCGGGACTGGGGGTCGGAGGCACTGCTTTGCAGTGGTTCCACTCCTATCTCAATGGCTGATTCCAGAAGGTGGTGCTGGGGAACTATGGCTCTGTGCCATGGCAGCTATGCCATGGAGTACCGCAGGGGTCCATTTTGCCCCCTTTGCTGTTTAATGTCTACATGAAACCGCTGGGAGAGGTCACCAGGAGGTGTGGGCTGCGGAATCATCAGTATGCTGATGATATCCAGCTCTACCTCTCGTTTTCCACCAATCCAGGTGAGGCAGTGGCTGTGCTGAACCAGTGCTTGGCCGAGGTAATGGGCTGGATGAGGGCCAGTAAACTGAAGATCAATCCAGACAAGACGGAGGTCCTGTTGGTTGGCGGTTTGGCTTCGGTGAGGGTGAATTGAACCTAGTCCTGAAAGAGGTTGCACTCCCTCTTAGGGACAAGGTCCACAGCTTGGGAGTGCTCCTCGACCCAGAGCTTTCACTGGAAGCTCAGGTGACAGCGGTGGCGGGGAGCGCTTTCTTTCATCTTCGGCTGATCCATTAGCTGCGCCCCTACCTGGAGTACGACTGCCTGGCAACAGTGACACACACGTTGGTGACTTCCCACCTTGACTTCTGTAACGTACTCTACGTGGGGCTACCCTTGAAGACGGTCCGTATACTTCAATTGGTTCAAAATAGAGCTGCCAGGCAGCTGACGGGGACTGGGCGTTATGTTCACATGACTCCAGTCCTCCGTCAGCTTCACTGGCTTCCCATTGAAGTCTGGGCCCAATTCAAGATGTTGGTGATGACCTATAAAGACCTAAATGGCTTGGGTCCTGGTTACCTGAAGGAGCACTTATGTCCATATATGCCCACCTGCCCACTGAGATTTGCGATAGAGGCCCTTCTCCGGGAACCCTCCATGAAGGAAATTAGGAGGGTGAGTACTCAGAGGTGGGCTTTCTCTGCGGTGGTGCTCAATCTATGGAATGTGCTCCCCAGAGAGGTCCACCTGGCGCCATCATTATTTGTTTTTTGGTGCCAGGCGAAGACCTTTTTATTCAAATGTCATTTTAACTGTTAACAGTATTTTTTTTTTTTATTGTTTGGCCAGGGCGACTTATTTTATTCTGTTAATTTTGTACTGTTAATTTATAACATTGGAGGTGCAGAAGACATAGTGTTGGCATCGGCTGGTGCCAATGACATGTTGTGGCCCTGAGGAATTATAACAGAGAAATCTGGTGGGAGTGTGCTTCAGGATGAGTGTCTGAGCTCCAGATGGAGAATTGGAGAGGGGAGTATAAACTGCCAGATTGAGTATGGTATTGTTGTGGTCATTCTGGGAGCAGTTAACCCAGATTATCCAGGAACCTGTGGATCCTACCTTCATTGCTAAAACTGTCAGGAAATCCTGGATTAGCAGAATGGGAGAATATATGCTCAGATCCACAGGGAAGATGCCAAAGATGCTTAATCTTCAGCAGGTTTATTGACGAGATCACACAGGTAACCCCTCTGCAGAGACAAAATTACAACAACGGAGTTAACAGTGGAGGGGATATGACATGATATTACAGCAATATTAGTGACTGGCAGGTATTGACTAGGCAAATAGCAGGGAAACATGAATCAAAGCAGATCCTAGGTGCAGGTTGTGACATACATGAGGAGGCAATTTCATAAGAACAAGAACATCTAGTCCAGGCTGTTCTCAGCAGCCCTGCTGCCAGCTGGGTACAATTTTCCAATTGGAGAGTAATTCAGAAGCCAAGAAATGTAGCAAGTAGAAGGAGCCAATAACAAGAGGCACACAGATGCATTCCTGAAGAGATTAGTGCTTGAAAGGAAGGAGCAACCACCCTGGATGGGTGAAGAGCCTAAGTCACTGAAAGAAAATATGAGTTGTGGAGTCTCTGGTGTGGCTGTTCTTTTCCCAGGAAAAAGGGGCTTCTCTAAAAGTACTAGCTCTTTCTATTCAGCAGAGCAGGGACACTGTGGCTTGGTTATTATATCAGAAGGCACACATAAGCAACTTCTTTCTTCAAAGATTTATTTGGATTTCCCCAACAGTAGCCAATCTTTACGTTGATAACTAGAGGCACATGCAAGCATTCCTGAGTGGATTAAGCTTGATACTGTGTAACGAGCTGCCTCAGGTGCTTCTACATGCCTCAATCTCTGAGAGAATAGATGAATAATGGAGCCTCTGGCACTGCTGGCTTTCCCAGGTGCAGGAAGCCTGTCTGAAAAGTTCTAGCGCTTCCTGGGAAGAGCAAGGCCATGGCTGCCCCATTTTATAATAAAAAGGCACACAAAAGCATTTTTATTAAAGGGTTTATTTGTACTTTCCCAACATATGCATGGTTAGAGTCTTGCACCAGGCTTTGAGAGGTGAAATTATTGAGGGGTTTTAACACTTAATCTGGTGCCATTTTGCTCAGAAGGAGGACAATGCAGGCATGTAGCTTTCCTTTCCTAAAAGGTTGATGTTTACTTAGCTCAAGATGAGTGTCTGCAGCATCCCTAGTCCAACAGACCTTCAACATTTGTAGAGGCAATGTTGATTCTTTTTCATCAAGACTTATCCTTCTATAGCTTTGAAAATTCTGTTTCATAAAGTTTTAGCCAGAAAAGGCAATATATCAAATGGCCTCTAGTTTCCCAGAATTCCCTTGGATCTCCTCTTTCAGTCTTTTACATAAACTGCTGCCTTCAGACCTAAGCTAGTATGATTTAGACTAAGCAACCCATTTGTGTCCATGAGCTCGTTTAGCTACAAAATGTGTACCATTGCAAAATGGCCACTGCCAGGAAAGCTGTGGCAAAGGTTGGGTAATCTATTGAAAGGCTGAGTCCACATAGAGGTGGGCTTTGAGTACCATCACAGTTAGCAACTATTCTGAACCTACATTTACTAGTACCAACACAGAAATATTTTGACTCCTTTTCTCTTTTTTACTTTTCTGCCAACCACCTGATTCCCTTTCTTCCTCACTCCCTCATGGTGTTTGCACCAAACAATAAGCCATTTTTTCAAAAAATGTCATTCTGCCATCTAAATCTAGTGTTGCCATTTCACCACTCTTTGTCTCATCCTGGAAAACCACAATGGGAAACATTTGTTTTATGACTTGTTCTTAAAGCAAACACCTTGAGATGAGGATGTAATTCTTTGTTCCTGATAGAAATATCATAGAGTCCCATGGAAAGAGAGGCAACCTTAGGGGCCTGTCTAGTCATTCATTCTTGACTAGCCAGGTCTATGTCAGCACACAGACATCATTGCATGCTTGGCTCCTACAGGCTTTTCTATGTCCCGCTGCCCTGCTCCATCTTCTCTTTTTTCTTCCTGTTGGCTCTCTGCTGTTTTCAACACCTCTGTAACCTGTTCCACCCAGACAGCTCTCTCCAGAAGGGGAGAGTCAGCAAGTGCATCTCAGCATCACTACTTCTGGCTGTGGTGAAGGGGGTTAACCATCAAGCAGGGACAACCAGCAAAGGATGTGAGACATCAAACTGAAAGAAGTCTGATTCACATTCATCTTGTCCTTGGAGTAGGGATGACTCCATGGAACATAATTTGAACATAGAATGACTACATGATACACTTCCTAAGCTTCCTCAAAGATTCTTCTCAGAAAAGGGAGGGAAACTCAAAGGTTTACAATGGAAGGAGGGAGCACAGCAGGCAGGGGCAGAGTTGGAAATGCAAGAAGTGGCTTAAGAGGCAGGTCAAGCAGAAGATACTGCACAAGGGATTCCACAGAAGAACTTGCTCTCACAAATGCATAATATGATGTGTGTCTGCAGAATAAGAGAATAGCAGCATGTGACTGGCTCCTGATCTTGTGACATCAACTGAACTTGCTGGATAAAAATGTTGGGCTGTTGAATCAGAAGGGGAAAAAACACAACCAAGACTGTGCTGCTGACCACCGCAAATAAAGTTGTATGAAATCAAGAATAGCTATGTTGACCCATGAAAAAAGAATCCAAACTCAACAAGAAGTATCCAGTCAAAAGGATACACAAATATGATGAATTTTTGCACAATCATTTCTGGAATTTGTGTTGATCCTAATAAAGATATTGCTCCCAGTTTACCTTGAAGAATTAAATTCCCCTCAAATACACAGCTGTTAATGTGCTTCCAGGAATTTAGTGTGAGTGGAATGATTCCATAGGCAGGGGTAGGGAGAATATCACAAAGCAAATAGCTGCAGAGGAACAGTTAACCTCTCTTGCCCATACAGTGGTACTTTGGCTCACAAATGCCTTGGTTTATGACCAAATCAGGTCGCGAACAAAAATTTCATGAAAATTTTGACTTGGGTCGAGAACTCTGCTTTGGGTGGCGACCAAGATCATGGCCATCTCCACCCCCCGCCCCCAAGTAGGGAGATGGCCACAATTGCAGTTGCATTTATGCAGGGAAGACGTGCGTGATCATGGCCGCACTCTTGCAAGAAAGACAGGCACAATCTCGGCCATCTCCCCCACCCCCTCCAACCAGCATGATCAAGGCCACCTCCCCACTCCTCCAAGTGACTATGCAAAACACAAGTGACTATAGACAGATTTTTCACCAAAATTGACCCTGCAGCTAAGGGACAAAGAAGAGAGGAAACCCCTGGAAGAGATCTCCCCAATGTCCTTATGGAGGGGGACTCTCCCTCAAAACAATAACTTCCTCCCCACCCCCAGGTTAGTGTTCTCCACTGTACTGTACAGTACTTTGTCACTTTGTTGTTCTTTCTTACTTTGTTGTGGTTTGTCACTGTGTTTCAAATTTTTCTGATTAAAACAAGTATTTACAGAAGGGATTAACCTTATTTGCATTGAACCTTATGGGGAAATTTGACTTGGGTCACAACCAATTTGGGTCACAACCAGAGTTGTGGAAGAGATTAGGTTCATGAACCAAGGTACTACTGTATAGTGTTGTCCCAATCCATATCAGAGTGGGATGCACTGACTCCAGAGCAAGAACAAAAACTCAGGTGGGATTCATAATGAATCCTGTATTTAGCCCAGTAGTTTTGCATTACTTTCTGATGGCTTCCCCCCAACTCATGCATACATGTAATAGAAAGTTTGTTCTCTGCATTAAGCAGGAAAAACAAGGCCTGTTATCAACTTCAGTGTACATGATATCAAATTGCTATGTTCTCCTTTAATTATTTAAAGGGTAGTTCTGTTGCTACCCATCATCCCTGAAGATTTCTCAAGAACAAAGCAATTCTACAAGGCTGTGAAGGACAGTGGCAATATATACAGGGATCCTTAATTATATAGATAAACAAGGACAGCCACTGCCCTGAAGGAGCCTACATTGTCATCTGAGTTCTTTAAATAGACATATGTGGATTTGGATGAAGAGCAGAATTCTGTCCTACTCAGCATGTGGGAATCAGTAGTGCTATTAATAAATGTGCTACTCCTCACAGGAAGAAGGGTTGTTGCTGAAACATGCAATAACTATGAGCCACATCCTCCACTTCATGTGTATCCACAGTTGGGTGATCTCATGATTGGTGGCATTGCTTCTTTGTCCATCATTGTTCCTGATCCATTAACCTTCATGGGAGAACCCCCACTAGCCTTGGTTGATGAACTTTCGTAAGGAGTTAATACATTGTGTGTGTGTGCACTTTATTTATTCATTTCTATATTAGATACTCTATTGATCAGCTTGTCACCTGAATATGTCATACCAGAAGCATCCTCTGAACAATTGCTTGGCACACAGAGAAAGTTCATATTTTGAAAGGGATGTGGAAACATTGTTATCAGCATAACCAGAAGGATGTGATTTGTTGTGAATTAAAGCTTCTTCACAATTGTTTTATTTCTGCTTGGAATTCTCTGTAGTGGTTCTGTTTTCATGGGTTTCCTCTGAGAATTCCTGCCTTGCACACATTTCTTCAGGATTACTTCCATTCCTCTTTTCTATCTCTTGCTCTTTCTGTTAATTCACCTCTCCCTTTTTGATTCTGCAGTCTCTTAAGAAAGTTGGATATGACCAGTATTCATTGAATCAACTCTTCTGGGGAAGTAGACTTGTCCCTCCCTCCCTCCCTTCTTTCCCATAGGAGCTCTTACAGACTCCCTACAGAATGTGCTGTTCTGGGGCAGGATGGACAGAGGGGAGTCCCCAAAATCAGATGGAGAGTTTCTATCATGAGAGAAGCCCTTCTTCTCATGCAAGTTCCTGGTCTTTAGAGAAGACAGATACAGAATCCATTACAGGACAAATGTTCTCTGTTAGAATGGAAAACCATTGCATTACATGTCCCCTTGTTGCTTAGAATGGGTTGTATTCAGTGTGGTGAACCCTGCACTCTGTGGTTGACCCCATCACAGTAATGTAACTGTGTTCATATGCCTAAAAGTTATTTCTCCCAATAAGGGTGATGATATCATCAGACTTCTCCAGGGAGTCCTTCCTT